>NW_026596079.1:15837685-15842113 GCF_907164565.1 Psammomys obesus | reverse complement strand
CTTCTTCTTCTTCTTCTTCTTCTTCTTCTTCTTCTTCTTCTTCTTCTATTCCTATTGTTCTTAGGTTTGGTCTTTTCATAGTGTCCTAAATTTCCTGTATGTTTTATGTCAGAAACTTTTTATATTTAACATTTTGTTTGATGTATCAGTTTCTTTTATCATATCTTCTACTTTTCTTCTGTTGGTGAGACTTGCATTTGTAGTTTCTTTTTTATTACTTAGGTCTTTCCATCTCCAAGATTCTCTCAGTTTGTATTTTCTTTATTATTTCTATCTTGATTTTCAGTTCTTGAACAATTTTATTCATTCCTTCACATATTTGATTGTATTTTTCCTGTATTTCTTTAAGGGATTTAGTCATTTCCTCTTTTAATGCCTCCATCATATTTATAAGATTGGATTTAAGGCCATCTTCTTGTGCTTTGTCTGTGTTAGGCTATCCAGGGTTTGCTGTAGTAGGATAACTGGGCTCTGGTGGTGCCATGTTTCCCTAGCTGTTGTTGATTGTGTTCTTATGCTGGCCTTTAGCCATCTGGTTGTCCCTGGGATCAGCAGACCTCAGGGAATGAAGGCAGAGCTGTTGGCTAGAAAATGGAGTGCAGGGGAAAAGGAACAGCTCACTGCTTCTGAGTGTACCCCAGGGGACCTGGAAGGCAGAGGATTTGTGGGGAGGTCTCACCTACTTCTCCCTGTTGTTGGCAGGCTTCAGGGAATGCAGGCAGATCTGTAGGCTAGAAAATGGAGTGCAGGGGACCAGGCATACTTTATTGCTTTAGGGTATGCCCCAAGAGGACCCAGCAGACAAGGGCGTAAAAAAAAAAAAAAAATCCTACCTGTCCATCCCTGGTGTCAGCAGGCTTCCAAGAATACAGGCAGAGTTTTAAGCTGGAAAATGAAACACAGAGGACAGGACCAATTTTTCACTTTTTAAAAATTTGTTTTTTAAGGTCAGTTTGTTCTTTATGCAATAGTAAAAAGAAAATTATTCAATATAAGTTATTACCTTTTGTGGTTGATCTTGTAGTTTGAAACTTCTCTGACTTTGTTATAAAAATTTTCCTGAGATTCCTTATGCATTTTATAATACAGAAAATCATATATCTGCAAATAGAAATGCCTGCTGTCTCTTTGTCTTGCCTGTCTTGTCTTTGTCTTGCCTGTCTTAGATTGCACCTCCTGTTTCATGTTGAATGAGAGTGGCAAGAAGGATATCTTTGTTTTGCTTTCAGTCTTCATAGAGAAACATTCACTCTTCTACCATGATGGCCAGCAGTTACTAACTGAATTTTCCAGGTGTTCCTATCGGATTGAAGCGTTCCTCCATTCTTGTAATGTTTAATATTTACATCATGTTTAGATATTAGACTTTGTCAAGTGCATTTTCTGCATCTATTAACATGATCATAAGTTTTTGTTTAATGCTTTGTTGCTATAATGGATCAAATCAACTCATTTCCAGACCTCCACTCTTTGTTCACATTTCTTTTGGTGATGGTGTATAACTTTTTTAGATGTTGCCATATTTAATTGTAACTATATTGTTGGGGGTTTTCATATGTGTGTTCACAATATATAATTGCTTTGCAGTTTTCTTATGATGTCTATACCTGATCTTGATACTGGGAACTTACTTCTTAGAGAAACCTGGAAGTGTTCACTGCTGTTGTATATTTAGGAAGCCTTGGGGAAGTATTAATTTTAAAGTCTTATGTAAGTATTTGGTAGAATTTACCACCTAAGACACTTAGAACTGAAGTTCTGTTTGTGGGAAGTTCTCTTTATGTTTTTAGTGCTCATTTGTCTGTTGTTGTGATTTCTGATTCAGTCTGTTTATATGTCTACTTAGAATATCTATTTTTTTCTTGAGTTAGTTTTAGAAACTTGTCTTACTTGTTCATGGTATTATACTATAATCTATTTTTGTTTATACAATTTTTGCTTTGTATATTTTTCTCTGGTATGAAGTACAACCAATACTTTTAAGATAAAAGAGAGAACTCGCAGTCTCCTTGCTTCAGCCTCTCAAGTACTATGCTTACGAGGTATGCCCTGCCCAGTTCTATCATCTGAGTCTTATTTCAGTCATGTGTGTATGTATACACTTGTAAATATTATACAATATATTTCTCATTGTGGGTGTGATAAAAAATATCTGAAACTGGAGTATGCCAAGAACCTGGCCTGTTTTGTGAGAATGGCTGCAGCCTGAACTAAAATTAATTTTCCCTTATAACTGGTTGGTGACGGCTGCTATTTTTCAAGTATACATTTAGGCCATGCCTTCTTGAGAAACCCTTTCTTAACTACACAGGAAAACAAGTTCCTGCTCTTGTCTCTCCCCACAGATCTCTGGGCTTCCTCTGTTGGCCTTTCTGCAGTTATTTTTCTTCTGCCCTATAAGAACAATATAAGTATGGACCTGGTAACTTATTCACTGCTCTATCTGTGGCAGCAAACAGATGTTTGGCAAGTTGTTCATGTTGCTAAATGAAGATTTGGGCCTACAACAATGAAAAGCAATGTTTTCTATGTTAGCTACGTATCTCATCACTGACCACATAGCTGACAAGGAGCAGTTTAGGAGGGAAAAAAAAAGGTTCATTTTGCCTCATAGTTTGACAGTATGGTCCATCACAGCAAAAAAAAATCATGTTTGCAGAAATAGCTATCAGCTTTGATTCCATTCCTTCCCCCGTCCCCATCTGAATGGAATGGGCAGCAGAGAACAGGACAAGTATCAGGAGCTTTTAGTGGGGCAGAGGTGCTGAACTGGAAAGGTCAGTAAAGGCGTGTTCTGTAGAAGGAGGTTGCCTGGGTAGCAACGCTGGAATGTGGGGTGGTGGAGCTGAGTAAAGCCGGCATCTCGTGTTGCAGGATGAAAGGAAGCACCGGAATTCACAGAACGGTCTGCTTTCGAAAACGCTCAGACACTGTCACGGTGTTAATATGAAAAATAATTAGGCATTAAAAAGCTACAAAAGCTGTCTTTCATGTGGAGCGAAGCAAAGTTGTCTTAGACACAGTGCTTTTCACAAGATCATCGGCGAGTAAAGGAAGCCGGGAGAACGCTACGAGGGATTAGCAGAGCACTCCCTCCCCGCTCTTGTATCGGTTACCGAACGTGAAAACATTGCTCCATCTAGTGGTTTTTCTTGACACACATATTTCACAGCTTCCTCTGTCATTTTTGACAATAGCGGACAGAGGCTTCAGTTTAAGGAAGGTTCATGACAATTTTTTTTTTTTTTTTTTGTCGTTCAAGATTTTTAAAGACCAAATAATATTTATAAAGTATAAACATGAACGAAGACTTCCGGACAAAATGGCAGATAGAAGTGTCCCAAGAGACCTCTTTTACTAGTGCCTGTAAAAAAAAAATCTTTGTTAGGTCTTACGAGAAAGTGCTGTTTGTAAATTCAAGAGAGAAAGTGTCCAATAGCTAAGAAGAGAAAGAGAACACGAAGGCAGAGTCATGAGCCACAGCTCAAGTCGGAGTAGTTCAAGTGAATGGAAACAAATTTTATCAGCTCAGATTCAGTTTTGGTTAATCTGCATTTATCATTTTTTATGGTTTTCATGATGCTGCATTTTCAATGGCTGGTAATTTTTTTTTATTAGATATCAGACGTTGTAAACCTTGTCTCCTAGGAGGCTGGTATGGTCTGTGTCCTCTCCCTCCAAATTAACACACTGAAACCTAATCCCAACTGGGAGGCCTCTGAGTGTCCATATACACCTTGTCCTCTTTTCAGGCACATTAACAAGGTATGATTTCTGGGTATTAGGAAATAGCCTCTCATTACTGAACCTTAGAGAGACTTTGTCTTGGGCCGCCTAGCCTCTAGAGCTATGTCTCTATGAGTATAAGCCACCAATCTTAGGGTAGCCTGAACAGACTGAGGCAGATATTGATGTACTTGGTTGTAATTATGAAATTACAACCAATTATGAAATTCCTTGTTAACCCAGTTCCACTGTATGGAAGTAACTTCATCATTTTGGTTCTCTCTTTTTAATTTCCACCATTACCAAGGTGGCATCTATAGTCAATGTTTAGCTTAGGATACTGGCTTCTTCTTTCTACTACCTTCAAGGCATTTCAATTTCAAAAGAATAAAGGAAAGTTTTTCTGGCCTAAAAGTCAGAATATTGACTACTTAACCCGTTATAGATATTTTCTCTGATTAATGACTCCCTAGTATTAAATATAATCATTCTAATTGCTGCAGTCTTTAGTATGAGGGTTATTCATTTACTCTGTTTTTGATGATTTTAACAACTTCCATTCACTTGTGTTATATCTGGCATCTCCTACATGGGCCACAGCAAATCACAGGGCTGTGTTTGATAATGGGATAGAAAAGTGAACATCTCAGCCCAAACACACACACACACACACACACACACACACACACACACACACACACA
>NW_026596079.1:15831968-15837675 GCF_907164565.1 Psammomys obesus | reverse complement strand
ACACACACACACACACACACACACACACACACACACACACACACACAAATAGGATGGTAACTTTTACCTGTCAATTTAATTCAATTTAAAATCATCTGGGAAGAGCGTCTCTGTGAATGATTGCCTAGCTCAAGTTGGCCCCTGAGCATGTGTATTGTTTTGGTCCACAGACTATAAAAAACTAGAGAAAGTGAGCCAAATACTAAGCATGCAAGCATCCATGTCTCTCTCTTGATTGTGGCTGTGACATGACAGTGTTAGGTTCCTGCCCTATTAACTTCCCTTTCTTATGAATTGTAGCCTGGAATTGTGAGCTAAAATAAATCCTTTCTTTCTAGATTTGCTTTCTTTGCAAGGGTGTTTCTCAGAGCAGGAGAAATGAGATTAGGACCTGTGTCAAGGCACAGGCTCAGCATGACATCTGTAATCATTTTTACTGGAAGAAAGAGTAGGCAATTGCAAATCAAAGCCAAAATACACACCTAGATTACATAGGGTAAAGAGAAACCTATTATGAAATATGACCTCTGTCTGTGCCTTCCATAGGAGATAGCAATCTGGTGATCAGAATGCTTTCAAAAATTTTTGTTTCAATTTTATGATATTTCAGTGAGAATTAAATAATTTATAAGCTTATTTTAAAATTTTAATAAAAGTTGAATTATTACTGGGAAATTTTATAGATCCCCCAGTTATACTCAAATTTCTATGAGTTCATTGAAAAGAGACAGAAGTCAGAGATGAAAAAGCCAATCAACACCTATGGTCTTGCAATGTACAGAATTTCACATTTATTCTGTCATATTAACAGCAGTTCTTCATATAGGTTTCTTTAACTCCGGTGCAACAGGAAACGTGAGTTTTCTACAGGCTGTGTTTATCAGAGTTCGAATGTGAGTAAATGATGAAGCAGGAATCGGAGCCTTAGTAAATGCGACTCTGTGCCTTGACCTGTCCTGCCTTGACCTCCTGCTATTTACAGCAACTACAGAATGCAGTAATGTCAGTAGCAGCAGCCACGAACTGTCAGCAACAGTTTCTGTCATGCATTAAGTGCTGGCCTTTCAGAGCTGAGAGCCCGAGAAGTCTGAGACCCTTAGATATAGTTACTCATGGGTCTCTTTTGAATAAGAATCCAGGTTTGAACTCACACTTCCTGATTTATTGGAGGTGGCATGATCCGAACACCCCTTGATTAAGTGAAGGATGTTAATGCAAAACTAGATTTGGTGTGTAAACCAGCATTTGATGATTCTCAATGGAAATAATTGGTTATGATCGCTTTGAATCCATCATGTTAAGTGGTGATCGTTCTTCCTATCAAGAAGACTTAAGCACTTACCCCATGTGGTTTGTTCAGAGGTTATTCTTTTTTTTTTTTTTTTGCACTGTTTCATGATTTCTTTATTTTTTTTCTTTTTTCTTTTTTTGAATTTTATTTTTTTCTTATCAGTTACATTTCATTAACTCTGTATCCCAGCCGTGTCCCGATCCCTCATTCCCTCCCAGTCCCTCCCTCCCTCCCTCATCTCCACCGTGCCACTTGCCAAGTCCACTGATGGGGGGACCTCCTCCCCATTCATCTGATTCTGTTTTATCAGGTGTCTTCAAGACTGGCTGCAAAGCTCTCCTCTGTGGCCTAACAGGACTGCTCCTCCCTTGGGGGGTGGGGAGGCCAAAGAGCCAGTCATTGAGTTCCTGTTAGAAATAGTCCTTGTTCCCCTCACTATGGGAAACCAATTGGTTACTGAGCTACCACAGGCTACATCTGAGCAGAGGTTCTAGGTTACATTCATACATGGTCCTTGGTTGCATGTCAGTCTCAGAAAAGACCCTGTACCCAGATATATTTGGTCCTTGTGGAGCTCCTATCCTTTCCTCATCAGACTAACTCCCCTTCTTTCTTATGATTCCCTGTACTCTGCCAAAGGTTTGGTCATGAGTCTTTGCTTTGAAAACACTGCTAGTTAGTCTTTCAAATGCGCTCAGTAGACTCCTGTCATATGTTCAATGCACATCCCATCTGTCTTTCTAAACGAGGATTGATCATCTTACCCCATGTCCACTCTCTTGATTATCTTTTTTAGGTGTATAGATTTCATTATGTTTATCATATCTTATAGGTCTATATAAGTGAGTATATACCGTGTTTGTCTTTCTCCTTCTGGGATATTTCACTCAGGACGATCTTTTCTAGATCCCACCATTTGCCTGCAAATTTCATGATTTCCTCCTTTTTGATTGCTGAGTAGTATTCCATTGTGTAAAAATACCACAATTTCTGTACCCATTCCTCCGTTGATGGACATCTGGGTTGTTTCCAAGTTCTAGCTATTACAAATAATGCTGCTATAAACATGGTTGAGCAAATATCCCTTTTGTGTACTTGAGCAAACTTTGGGTATATACCTAGCAGTGGTATAGCTGGATCTTGAGGAAGCACTATTCCTACTTGTCTTAGAAAGCGCCAGATAGATTTCCAGAGTGGTTGTACCAGTTTACATTCCCACCAGCAGTGGAGGAGGGTTCCCCTTTCTCCACAACCTCTCCAGCATGTGTTGTCCCTTGAGTTTTTCATCTTGGGCATTCTGATGGTTGTAAGGTGATATCTCAGGGTCATTTTGATTTGCATTTCCCTGATGGCTAATGAGGATGAACATTTCTTTAAGTGTTTTTCTGCCATTCGATATTCCTCTACAGAGAATTCTCTGTTTAGCTCTGTTCCTCATTTTTTAATTGGATTACTTGGTTTGCTGCTTTTCAGCTTCTTTAGTTCTTTGTATATACTCGATATTAGTCCTCTGTCAAATAAAGGGTTAGTGAAGATTCTTTCCCAATCTGTAGGCAGGAGTTTTGTTTTGATGATGGTGTCCTTTGCTTTACAGAAGCTTTTCAGTTTCATGAGGTCCCATTTATTGATTGTTGCTCTTAGAGCCTGTGCTGTTGGTGTTCTGTTCAGGAAGTTGTCTCCTGTGCCAATGAGTTCCAGGCTGTTCCCCACTTTTTCTTCTAACAGATTTAGAGTATCTGGTTTTATGTTGAGGTCTTTGATCCACTTGGACTTTAGTTTTGTACAGGGTGATAAATATAGATCTACTTTCATTTTTCTGCATGTGGACATCCAGTTGGACCAGCACCATTTGTTGAAGATGCTGTCTTTTTTCCATTGAATGGTTTTGGCTTCTTTGTCAAAAATCGAGTATTCATAGGTGTGTGGGTTTATTTCTGGATCTTCTATGCGGTTCCATTGATCCTCCTTTCTGTTTTTATGCCAATACCATGCAGTTTTTATTACTATTGCTCTGTAGTACAACTTGAGATCGGGGATAGAGATACCTCCAGATGATCTGTTGTTGTACAGGATTGTTTTGGAGATTCTGGGTTTTTTGTTTCTCCATATGAAGCTGAGAATCTTTTTTTCAAGGTCTGTAAAGAATTGAGTTGGTATTTTGATGGGAATTGCATTGAATCTGTAGATTGCTTTTGGCAGGATGGCTATTTTCACAATGTTAATCCTACCAATCCATGAGCACGGGAGATCTTTCCATCTTCTGAGATCTTCTTCAATTTCTTTCTTCAAAGACTTGAAGTTTTTCTCAAACAGGTCTTTTACTTGCTTGGTTAGAGTCAACCCAAGGTACTTTATGTTATTAGTGGCTATTCTGAAGGGTGTTGTTTACCTAATTTCTTTCTCGGCCCTTTTGTCTTTGGAATACAGGAGGGCTTCTGATTTTTTTGAGTTGATTTTGTATCCTGCCCCTTTGCTGAAGGTGTTTATCAGCTGGAGGAGTTCTCTGGTTGAATTCTTGGGGTCGCTCATATATACTATCATATCATCTGCGAATAGTGACACTTTGACCTCTTTTTTTCCGATTTGTATCCCCTTGATCTCCTTTACTTGTCTTATTGCTCTGGCTAGGACTTCAAGTACTATGTTGAAGAAGTAGGGAGAGAGTGGGCAGCCTTGTCTTGTCCCGGATTTCAGTGGGATTGATTTAAGTTTCTCTCCATTGAGTTTGATGTTGGCTATAGGCTTGCTGTATATTGCCTTTACTATGTTTAGATATGTGCCTTGTATTCCTGATCTCTCCAAGACTTTAAACATGAATGGGTGTTGGACTTTGTCAGATGCTTTTTCAGCATCTAAGGAGATGATCATGTGGTTTTTCTCCTTCAGTTTGTTTATGTGGTGGGTTACATTGATGGATTTCCATATGTTGAACCACCCTTGCATGCCTGGCATGAAGCCTACTTGGTCGTGGTGGATAATATCTTTGATGTGTTCTTGGATTCGGTTTGCAAGTATTTTATTGAGTATTTTTGTGTCAATGTTCATAAGAGAGATAGGTCTGAAGTTCTCTTTTTTTGTTGGGTCTTTGTGTGGTTTAGGTATCAGGGTGACTGTTGCTTCATAGAATGAGTTTGGTCATGTACCTTCTGTTTCTATTTTGTGGAATAGTTTGAGGAGAATTGGTGTGAGCACTTCTTTGAAGGTCTGGTAGAATTCCGCGCTGAAACCATCTGGCCCAGGGCTTTTTTTGGAGGGGAGACTGTGAATGACTGCTTCAATTTCCTTGGGGGATATAGGGCTGTTCAGTCTTTCTACCTGATCTTGACTTAATGTTGGAAGATGGAATCTATCAAGAAAATTGTCCATTTCATTTAGATTTTCAAATTTTGTGGCATATAGGCTTTTGTAGTATGACCTAATGATTGTTTGAATTTCCTCTGTGTCTGTAGTTATGTCACCCTTTTCATCTCTGATTTTGTTGATTTGAATAGATTCTTTCTGCTTTTTAGTTAGTTTGGCTAAGGGTTTGTCTATCTTGTTGATTTTCTCAAAGAACCAGCTTTTTGTTTCATTGATTCTTTGAATAGTTTTATTTGTTTCTAATTGATTGATTTCAGCCCTGAGTTTGATTATTTCCAGCCTTCTGCTCCTCTTGGGTGTATCTGCTTCTTTTTTTCCTAGGGTTTTCAGTTGGGCCATTAATTTGTTTGTATGTGATGTTACGAATTTCTTCTTGCAGGCACTTAGTGCTATAAATTTTCCCCTGAGCACTGCTTTCAATGTGTCCCATAAATTTGGGCATGTTGTGTTTTCATTTTCATTGAATTCTAGGAAGTCTTTAATTTCTTTCTTTATTTCTTCCTTTACCCAGCTGTCGTTGAGTAACAAGTTGTTCAGTTTCCATGTGTGTGTAGGCTGTTTGTTATTTCTGTTGTTGTTGAGGTCCAGCTTAAGTCCATGGTGGTCAGATAGAATACAAGGGATTATTTCAATCCTTTTGTATCTGTTGAGGCTTGCTTTATGACCAACTATATGGTCTATTTTGAAGAATGTTCCATGTGGTGCTGAAAAGAAGGTATACTCTTTTGAGTTTGGATGAAAAGATCTGTAGACGTCTATTAGGTCCATTTGATTTAGGGTCTCTGTAAGTGTTTTTATTTCCCTATTTGTTTTCTGTCTAGTTGATCTGTCCCTTGGTGAGAGTGGAGTGTTGAAGTCTCCCACTATTAGGGTTTTAGGATCAATGTGTGATTTAAGCTTTAATATTGTTTCATTTACGAATGTAGGTGCTCTTGTATTTGGGGCATAGATATTCAAAATTGTGATGTCCTCTTGGTGGATTTTTCCTTTGATGGGAATATAGTGGCCATCCTTATCTTTTTTGATTAACTTGGGTTGAAAGTCTATTTTATTAGA
>NW_026596079.1:15831281-15831568 GCF_907164565.1 Psammomys obesus | reverse complement strand
AAATCTATTTTCATTTTTCTGCATGTGGACATCCAGTTGGACCAGCACCATTTGTTGAAGATGCTGTCTTTTTTCCATTGAATGGTTTTGGCTTCTTTGTCAAAAATCGAGTATTCATAGGTGTGTGGGTTTATTTCTGGATCTTCTATGCGGTTCCATTGATCCTCCTTTCTGTTTTTATGCCAATACCATGCAGTTTTTATTACTATTGCTCTGTAGTACAACTTGAGATCAGGGATGGAGAAACTGAACAACTTGTTACTCAATGACAGCTGGGTTAAGGAAGA
>NW_026596079.1:15808728-15831181 GCF_907164565.1 Psammomys obesus | reverse complement strand
ATTTTCACAATGTTAATCCTACCAATCCATGAGCACGGGAGATCTTTCCATCTTCTGAGATCTTCTTCAATTTCTTTCTTCAAAGACTTGAAGTTTTTCTCAAACAGGTCTTTTACTTGCTTGGTTAGAGTCAACCCAAGGTACTTTATGTTATTAGTGGCTATTCTGAAGGGTGTTGTTTACCTAATTTCTTTCTCGGCCCTTTTGTCTTTGGAATACAGGAGGGCTTCTGATTTTTTTGAGTTGATTTTGTATCCTGCCCCTTTGCTGAAGGTGTTTATCAGCTGGAGGAGTTCTCTGGTTGAATTCTTGGGGTCGCTCATATATACTATCATATCATCTGCGAATAGTGACACTTTGACCTCTTTTTTTCCGATTTGTATCCCCTTGATCTCCTTTACTTGTCTTATTGCTCTGGCTAGGACTTCAAGTACTATGTTGAAGAAGTAGGGAGAGAGTGGGCAGCCTTGTCTTGTCCCGGATTTCAGTGGGATTGATTTAAGTTTCTCTCCATTGAGTTTGATGTTGGCTATAGGCTTGCTGTATATTGCCTTTACTATGTTTAGATATGTGCCTTGTATTCCTGATCTCTCCAAGACTTTAAACATGAATGGGTGTTGGACTTTGTCAGATGCTTTTTCAGCATCTAAGGAGATGATCATGTGGTTTTTCTCCTTCAGTTTGTTTATGTGGTGGGTTACATTGATGGATTTCCATATGTTGAACCACCCTTGCATGCCTGGCATGAAGCCTACTTGGTCGTGGTGGATAATATCTTTGATGTGTTCTTGGATTCGGTTTGCAAGTATTTTATTGAGTATTTTTGTGTCAATGTTCATAAGAGAGATAGGTCTGAAGTTCTCTTTTTTTGTTGGGTCTTTGTGTGGTTTAGGTATCAGGGTGACTGTTGCTTCATAGAATGAGTTTGGTAATGTACCTTCTGTTTCTATTTTGTGGAATAGTTTGAGGAGAATTGGTGTGAGCACTTCTTTGAAGGTCTGGTAGAATTCCGCGCTGAAACCATCTGGCCCAGGGCTTTTTTTGGAGGGGAGACTGTGAATGACTGCTTCAATTTCCTTGGGGGATATAGGGCTGTTCAGTCTTTCTACCTGATCTTGACTTAATGTTGGAAGATGGAATCTATCAAGAAAACTGTCCATTTCATTTAGATTTTCAAATTTTGTGGCATATAGGCTTTTGTAGTATGACCTAATGATTGTTTGAATTTCCTCTGTGTCTGTAGTTATGTCACCCTTTTCATCTCTGATTTTGTTGATTTGAATAGATTCTTTCTGCTTTTTAGTTAGTTTGGCTAAGGGTTTGTCTATCTTGTTGATTTTCTCAAAGAACCAGCTTTTTGTTTCATTGATTCTTTGAATAGTTTTATTTGTTTCTAATTGATTGATTTCAGCCCTGAGTTTGATTATTTCCAGCCTTCTGCTCCTCTTGGGTGTATCTGCTTCTTTTTTTCCTAGGGTTTTCAGTTGGGCCATTAATTTGTTTGTATGTGATGTTACGAATTTCTTCTTGCAGGCACTTAGTGCTATAAATTTTCCCCTGAGCACTGCTTTCAATGTGTCCCATAAATTTGGGCATGTTGTGTTTTCATTTTCATTGAATTCTAGGAAGTCTTTAATTTCTTTCTTTATTTCTTCCTTTACCCAGCTGTCGTTGAGTAACAAGTTGTTCAGTTTCCATGTGTGTGTAGGCTGTTTGTTATTTCTGTTGTTGTTGAGGTCCAGCTTAAGTCCATGGTGGTCAGATAGAATACAAGGGATTATTTCAATCCTTTTGTATCTGTTGAGGCTTGCTTTATGACCAACTATATGGTCTATTTTGAAGAATGTTCCATGTGGTGCTGAAAAGAAGGTATACTCTTTTGAGTTTGGATGAAAAGATCTGTAGACGTCTATTAGGTCCATTTGATTTAGGGTCTCTGTAAGTGTTTTTATTTCCCTATTTGTTTTCTGTCTAGTTGATCTGTCCCTTGGTGAGAGTGGAGTGTTGAAGTCTCCCACTATTAGGGTTTTAGGATCAATGTGTGATTTAAGCTTTAATATTGTTTCATTTACGAATGTAGGTGCTCTTGTATTTGGGGCATAGATATTCAAAATTGTGATGTCCTCTTGGTGGATTTTTCCTTTGATGGGAATATAGTGGCCATCCTTATCTTTTTTGATTAACTTGGGTTGAAAGTCTATTTTATTAGATATTAGGATGGCTACTCCCGCTTGTTTTCTGGAACCATTTGCTTGAAAGACATTTTTCCAGCCCTTTACTCTGAGGTAGTGTTTATCTTTGTTGCATAGGTGTGTTTCTTGGATGCAACAGAATGATGGATCCTGTTTCTGCAACCATTCTGTTAGTCTGTGTCTTTTAATTGGGGAGTTGAGTTCGTTAATGTTGATAGAAACTAGTGACCAGCAATTGTTACTTACTTTAGATGTGGTGTTGGTGGTGTCATTGAGTTTCATTGCTTGTCTTCTTTTGTTTTTTTTGTTTTTTGTTTTTTTTGTGTGTGTGTAGTTATCTATTTCCTCTGTTTCCTTCGATGTAGTTGTTTTCTTTGGTTTGGATTTTCCCTTCTAGTAACTCCTGTAGAGCTGGGTTACTATGTAAATATTGTTTAAATTTGGTTTTGTCTTGGAATATCTTGAATTCTCCGTCTATGTTGATTGAAAGTTTTGCTGGGTATAGTAGTCTGGGTTGGAATCTGTGGTCCCTTAAGGACTGTATGATTTCTGTCCAGGCCCTTCTGGCTTTCATAGTTTCTGTTGAGAAATCTGGTGTGATTCTGATAGGTCTACCTTCATATGTTACTTGGCCTTTTTCCCTTGCTGCTTTTAGAATTTTTTCTTTGTTTTGTAAGTTCAGTGTTTTCACTATGATGTGACGTGAAGAGTTTCTTTTCTGGTCTAGTCAACTTGGTGTTCTGTAGGCATCTTGTATGTTTATGGCCATCTCCTTCTTTAAGTTGGGAAAGTTTTCTTCTATAATTTTCTTGAAAATATTTTCCGGACCTTTGAGCCTGATGTCTTTTTTTTTTCTTCTACTCCTATTATTTGTCTTTTCATGGTGTCTTTGATTTCTTGGATGTTTTGTGTTTGGAACTTTTCAGATTTTATTTTCTTTGAGAGACGTGTCAATTTCCGCAAGTGTATCTTCGGCTCCTGAGATTCTTTCTTCCATCTCTTGTATTCTGTTGGTGATGCTTACCTTTGTAGTTCCTGATCTTTTCTCTATGTTCTCCAGCTTCTGGTTTTTCTCTATTTGTGTTTTCTTTATTGATTCTAATTCTGTTTTCATGTCTTGCACCATTTCCTTCATCTGTTTGAATGTGGACTCCTGCTTTTCAATGATAGCTTCTATTTTTTTGTCCATTTCCTCTCTATGTATCACTAATTGTGCCTCTACTTCTTTGGGTATAATTGCCTGTATTTCTATGAGAGCTTTGTTTATTTCTTCTTTATTTGCCTTCATTTGTGTGGACATTTCTTTGAGAGCTTTGTGCATTTCTTTTCTGTTTGCCTCAGTTTTCGTGGTCATTTCTCTGAGAGCACGATTTGTTTCCTCTTGGTTAGTCTCGATTTCTTTGGTTATTTCTCTGAGGGCTTTGTTCATTTCATCTTTATGGGCCTCTAATAGCTGGAGAAACATAGATTTGAGGTCGTTTGCTTGTATATCTAGTGAATTGAAGTGTCCATTGTTTTGTGGGGTTGCTGGTGAGGTCATTATGTCCTGATTATTGTTGGGAGTGTTCTTACGTCTGCCTCTAGCCATCTGGTTATTTATAATCCTCACTGGTTGTTCCTCGAGGTTGTAGTTTGGGCTATGATCCTCTCTTTCTGTTTTCTGGACTGTTTTTTCAGGAAGATGAGAGAGGTTCACTGGTTTGGGAGTGTGCACTGTGTTTTCAGTTTTGCCTAAGTAAGGAATGTGAAGCTGGCGCTATTCGCGTGCGCTTTTAGCGGGCGCAGTGTGCATGCGCAGATTCTTTGACTATTGCAGTGGCCTGCAAGCCACTATTACGCAGTTCTGACTGAGATCCAGGGATTGTTTGCCTGGATCACCCTGGTGGACCCGCAAGGCAGAGTCTTCAATGTTGGGGTCGCTATCCCAAGAATCCCTATGATGCCCACACTAGGGGTGTTTCTGTGGAGAGGCCCTGGGTCTGGGGCAATCTCTCCCTAGAAGGCTCACTCACTCTCTTGCAAGACCAGTTGGAATGCACAGGGGTTCCCCTTGCTCACTACTCTCTGTTTTGGTCCTGCTGCGGAAGTGCACGGGTAGGCTAACAGTCAGCTCTGTGACACTGTGGCCACAGGACTCGGTGTCCACCTTTCCTGTGTGCTGCCTCTTTGTCCTTTCCCTCCGCCAGGAGGGGTTATGTTGACTGGTCCCTAGGTGGCGCGGGAAAGAGTTAGGATGAGTGTACTCAATCCCAGATCCCGGGCCCAGATCTCTCTGCCAGAAGCAGCCTAGCGGTAGAATCTATGTTTGCTGATCCCAAGAGTGTACCGGGTAGGGTTGAGTGTCCTCAGATCCAGAGCTTGGGTTTCTCTGCTAGGGGCCGCTGGGTGAGCTGGAGAGAGGGTGCTGTGTCCTTGGCAGGCTGCCTCTCTGTCCTTCCCCTCTGACCTTCTCTCAGAGGTTATTCTATTAACACCTGACTGGTGGCCATTTGTGTTGCTCTCAGTTACTTGCTAATACACACATAATGGCGCCTTCATTTCAGCTTTTCTTATTCAAGCCCATCCCAAGCAAATAACCACCACACCTAAGCTGAATAAACAAATACTTATTTATCGTTCATGTCTCCGAAAACTCACATGTCTTATTGGCACCTTGTCGTTTCTGCTCACACCCAAGGCTGAAGGGGGAGACAGATACACTCATGGTGACACTGTCTCAAGGTATAGATAGAGGGTCTTTGAACTACTGACTTATACAACCAACGGCAGTTTTGTTTGAAACTTCAGCAGTGAGCTTTTGAAATACACTCCGGAAAGAAGAACCTGACATAACCAATGCCACTGGGAGGAAGGAAAAGTGAATATGCGGCTAACTTCTTCACAGTCACTGAAATGTTTTGGCCTAGCAGTAGTGTGGGACACTGTTTCCCCTAGCATGTTTTGATAATCACACTTCAGATTTAATTTACACAATTGTGAGTATAGTTACCATTTTTCATGCATTTAAAAGGCATTTACATTTCTTTGATATGGCCACTTTGTATTTCTACTCCTATTTTGACTAAGGGTTTTACCGGTTACTTCTATAGCTTAGAAGCTTCTTGCACAATAAAGGAATTATTACTTGGCTCACAATATCCATCATGCATAGGTTTTCCACATTAATTTTTGAGAATTTCATAAATGTATACATACAATATGGTTCTGTCTCGCCTTATCTCACCCTTTAAGCTCCCCTACATCCTACCTAAAAACCTCCCCTCCCAACTTCACGTCTTCTGCTTCATCGCCATTCTCGTCCTCTTCTTTTCCTTCTGATAATTCACCAGGCCTGATGAGTGCTTCATATATGCATGGATGTAGAGATGTCTACTGAAGCTTGGGAAGACAACCAGTGGCCATACTTGCATAAAATGATATTCTTTCATCCCAGGCTACCATCAACTGCCAATACATTGCAGGAAGGGGTGGGGTATAGAGTACATCTCCATTATTTCTAGGAATTTGGGCGGGTTTGATCATGCAGCTGGTGTGAGTTAATGATTACAATAGCTGTGTCAAGTCCAGAAAACTGCATCTCACAGTGCTTCTCCTCCCCACCATTTCTTAAACTCTTTCTTGCCTATCCTCTATGATGCTCCCTGAGCCTTGTGGGAGGGAGAGCTGATAAAAATGTCCTATTTAGATCTGAGTATTCAATCTCTTGTTCTCAGCACTGTGGCCAGTTTTATGTCTCTGCTTTGACTGGTGTTCACTGCAAAAAGAATCTTTTCTGACCAAGGATGAAAACAGCTCAAATACGTGCCTGTAAGTTAAAAGACAGACTCCAGAGTTTTCTTTATTGTGTTTTTGAAAACTAAAACATTTTTAATTTGTATTTTTTTATGTGTGTGAGTGTTCTGACTGCACACTACATGTATCTGTATGCTACATGTAGGCCTGGTTCTGTGGAGGCCAGAAGATGGTATCAGGTCTCCTGGGACTGGAGTTATGTATGGTTGTGAGTTACCTACTGGATGCTGGGAACCAAACCTAGGTCCTTCGGAAGAACAACCTGTGTTTTTAACCATGGAGGGAGCTTTTTAGGCCCCTATTGTGTTTTGACATAGCAATGTCTCAGATTTAACCAAATTTGGGTGCTTAGTTAGGAATGTTTTGCCCATAAAAAGGGGTCAAAAGTCATCAGTTTTCTTGTCTTACTTATATAGTTCCACTTTGATACTTAAAACTTTCATACCTGTAAAGTTTTTCCGTTTATAGATGATGAATAAAATTATAACATTAAAAAGTATGGCTATATGTTCCATAATTTAAGATGCTGCATTTTTAACAATTATTATGAAGTCATGTGCAATTGGATCTACTTATGGATTTTCCCCATCTGTTCTACTGGCATGCTTGTCTCTTTCAGTGGCAGAAAACAATTTTAATGAGAAAGGTTTTAAATGGTACTTAAGTATCTCATGACCTAGTCTACACAAGTTCTAAAGGCTCATTTACTGTAGTTCACAGTTTACAATGTGCTGTATGTATTATACTGTTAAAACATTGTGTAAATTTGCCACAAACTTAGTGATGAATGAAGACTCTCCTATTTTCTCACAGTTTTTAGGGTTCATGAATCTGGGATCAGCTTCATTCATTCACATACTCAGAGTTTTACAAGGCCCCAGTCCAGTTATTTCCTGGGCTTCCTTGTTATCTGGAGTCTTTGATGTGTAAGAATGTGCTTCTATACCAACTAGTTTTTTGAAAGGCTTTATCTTTGTGATCATTGGACTGGGGCCCCTGAATTCTTGCAGGCTGTTTCCCAAGCCTGTGCCCAGTGTCCAGAGCCCATTCAAAGTCTGCAGAAATTTGAGAATGTTTCCTCGCTATACAGCAAGTCAACTCAAAGAGCATGGGTAGGATCAGCCTGCTGCAAACAGCCTCACCCACTCCAGTAAATCATGGCTTGACCTTTGCTTCATCCTTTGGTTTATGAATAAATCACCGTGTTGTCCTTTTATCTCTGTTGAGAAATGCATTCATATTTCTAGACCACAGTCTAATTTACTTAAGAGGCTCAGTTCTGCCGATAATAAAGGAGAATACAATGAGTTTATTTTTTAATGCTGTGTGTTGGGATGGCAGTGATAGTCTCACCTCTTGGGAAAGACTCCTTGGATCAAATGAAAGTGATTGCATTACCAGTGTGGAAACATATTGTATATTGTCTTTGCTCCTCTTCCCACCACCCAGCACATGAAGGAGATACAAAAATTCCAGCAGACCCCTGAGAACAAGCCACTGTAGAGCTTCTTAGAATATGAACTTTCCCATTTTGTTCCCAACGAAGCCAGGATCTCTAGAAACTTGGGCTTTGGCCTGGAGCAAACACTTTAGCCATCTTTCACTCTCAAACAGCCACAGATCTTGCAAGTCTACACAGAGCTGCTGTCTCTAAACTGATAAGGGGCTCATCATTGCCCTTACTCAGTTTGTCATACAAACTGCAAAATGCTTTAAGCTTGCTCTCCTGTGACTAATGTCTTACTGTTTTCCAAGACCCAGGGATGATGGTGTAAAGTCTGTGGACTGAGCATATTCCAAAGCAGACTGAGGACCCCAGCTACAAATGGATACATAGTATCATTCCTTTTAGAGTGTCCTTGGCCAGTCTGGAGTGTCTGTCCAGACCAGAGGCTATAATGGGAATATCCACTTTTCCTTCCTAGATGCTCTGCCTAATGCTTTGCATATGTCAGCTTATCGCCATAGTGACAAATGAAGGTATTGTGTTATGTTCTCTTTGACTCCTATTAGTCTCTCCTCAGCTTCCTGCCGTGAGGTGAGCACCACTTCCCTGCCCTTCATTTTTATCACGATGCTTCTGGTCTGCCATTGCACTAAAACCAGCTGACCACAGAATAAAACCCTAGAAACTAGGAGCCAAAATAAAATCGCATATGGCTTCTATATGACAGTGCTGAAAATCACACATTCTTTGCTCAGAACCACTGTAGGAAAGCACTGCGCACAAGGCCTGGCATGGCAAAACTATTCAACAGACATCTGCGATTCTCCATGAACAATAGTGCAAAAGTTGCTGTAACAGCAAAGGCAGCAGCATGATGAAATCTTTTATTCTTTACACTATCTGTGGGCCATAAACACGATAATTTGGAGTTTTATTTCAGATTTAACACATCAGTAACTGGGGGGAGGAGAATGATCTGAGGCAGAAACATGTTGACTTTTTTTTTTTTTTTACAGTCTCCATAGTTAGGGTCTTCTGATGGTGCCAAAGAACTATGAGCTAGGTTATAATGTGTAGCATAGTAACATCTCATGTTTTTAGTATTGTCTATAGTTGCCAACTCTACTGTTCATGTATTAGGTGATTAAATATGAATGCTAACTCTCAGAATGTTCTCACCACAATCCCCAGGCAAGCACAAAATGATGAACTATAGGTTTGTCCCTTAATATGGAGGATGGCTTGTGATAAACAAGAGGAAACGTTATGAAAATAAGAGTCAATAAACATTTTCTGGTGGATATAAACTTTGTGGGATCAAGTGAAGACACAATCTCTCTTGCTCCTTGTGGTTCCCATAATAAAAGCAACGCACACATGCAACAGCTATCTAATAAATGTCTGTGTTATTAGAGATGTGGTTCTGTACAATGAGGAGGGGAGCTTCCACATAATACCAACTGCTAAAACCAGGTAGGTCTTTTCATCATGGTCCACATTTTCAGTGACTTTCACAGAGAGGAAGTTTACAATCAAGAATTCCATGACTTTCAAATTTTCTGAACCCGCCCATTTTTAGTACAAATTAATGATTAAAATACACAATTACCTAAAGAAATTCCAAGAATCTGCTCTCATTAGCATGGTAGCTTTGAAATAGGAGCTTGGTTGTTCTTGTGTGATCCAGTGTATGGAGATGTAGCATCAGGCAATAAATGGATAAGTCCTAGTCAGGCAATGGAGGATGGTGGTGTCTTAAAAAGTGACAAGGAACATTGGTAATTAACAACACATCTATACGTTAATTAAATCTGAGAGTATATGGAATATAATTTGTTATTAATGCAGAAACAGGCCAGATGTATCCAGAAGAAATAGATAGCTTTAATAAAACAACTGTCACCTTGTCCTCAACTTCTCATTAAATGATTTAATGGAGCATTCATTAAAGAGAGGCCCCATCACTTTAAGACCCTTCTGTTGTTAAGGTCATTGTGATGATGAGCAGGATGATGATGCCAAAGTTAGAATCAATAACTGTTTGAAGGTGGGCCATTTTGAATAATTTTAAAGCCACTCGCTTTTACTGTTTTTTGCTTTGTTTGCTTTGAGGGCAGGGAGTAGAGGTCAATGATTCACTCAAGTAAATAGCTACCAATGACAAAACAAATAATTCAACTGAAAAATAGGGTGCAGAGCAAAACTGAGAATTCTCAACAGAGGAATCTCTAATGGTGAGAAGCATTTTTTAAAAATGTTCACTGTTCTTACCCATCAGGGAAACGCAAGTTCGTAAGACTCTGAGATTCTATTTGACACCCATCAGAATGGCTAAGATTAAAAACTCAAGTGACAGCACATGTTGGTGAGGATGTGAAGAAAAGGAAACACTCTTCCATTAATGGTGTGAGTGCAAACTTGTACAACCTCTCTGGAAATTAATCTGGTGATATGTCAGAAACCTGGGTATAACCATACCTCAAGACACACCTATGCTGTTCCCAAAAGATGCTCGACCATAACTCAAGGATACCTGCTCAGCTGTGTTCATCACAGCCTTATTCATAATAGTCAGAAACTGGAAGCAATTTAGATGTCCCTCAGCTGAAAAATGAGTAAAGAAAATGTGGTTCATTTCCACATTTCAGTGGAATACGACTCAGGAAACTCATGTCGGGGTAGGCTCCTGGGAGGATATGGGGGTAACTCTACCTGAGACTCCCAGCAGCAGGGAATATGGATACTTAAGTGGTCACATTCTATACCAGGCAGGACTTCCAGTGGAGAGAGTGGGACACCAACCCACCCGCAAAACCTTTGACCCAAAATTTACCTTTCCAACAAGGTGTTCAGGGATAAAAATGAAGTAGAGATCGAGGGAAGAGTCAAACAATGACTGGCCCAACTTAAGACCCACCCAATGGGAGAGAGCCAGCCCTTGACACTATTAATGATGCTCTGCTGTGCTTGCAGATAGGAGACTAGCATACCTGACCTTGGAGAGGCTCTACCCAGCAGTGCATTGAAACAGATAAAGAGACCCACAACCAAACATTAGGTGAAGCTAGGAGAGTCTTGTAGAAGAGTTGGGAAAATGATAGAGGAACCTAGAGAGGACAAAAACTCTACAAGAAGACCAACAGAGTCAACTAGTCGAGGACCTCGGGTGCTCACAGAGACTGAACCACTAACCAAAGAATATGCATTGACTGGACCAAGGGTCTCTACACATATGTAGCTGATGGGCATCTTGGTCTTCATGTGGGTTCCTTAGCAATTAGAGTAAGGCTGTCTCTGATATGGAATCTGTTGCTTGCTTTTAAATCACTTGCCCCTAGCTTGCCTGTCCTCTGAGAGGCTTAGGGAAAGAGGATGGGCTTAGTCCTTATGTGAGTTGATGTGTTGGGAGGGTTGTGGGGTGGCTCTCCTTTTCTGAGGAAAATGGGAGGAAGGAAATGGGGAAATTTGTGGGTGGGCAGGACCAGGAGGAGAGGGGGGAGGAGGCTGTGATAGGGATGTAAAGTGAATTAAAAAAAAAACAAAAAACAAAAAACAACAACAAAAAAACTTCACAGTATTCAAAACGGTGGTTGCTCACGAGGAGACATGTCTTTTGAATGACTTTGTTCTTTGTATCAACTAGCTAACTAACTGGCTGTACTAAGCAAGGCCTTTTCAAAATGACATCGCACTGTAAGGTAAGTGGAATGGTCCAACTTTGAAGGACTGTGAATTTTTTTTTCTGTATTACTGGTCTCAGCTTTAATGACCAGTAGAGGGCGCCAGAGACCTTTGAAAGGCATTTCATGTGGCTCTAACAGTCTTGGCATTCAATTTTACCGAGCCTAAATTAAATTTTGCAAATCATGGGGGAGGTGCCTCAGAGTTATCTGACTCCCTCTTCCACTTTTTTTTTTTTTTTTATAAAGAAAACCCCCCTTTTCATTAAATTGTAAGAGATATGCTGTCTTGTCGTTACTTGAGAATCAAAACAGACTTCTTAAATCCAAAGGCAATTAAAACTGAGTTTTCAGGCTTAATCATTTTCCTCCTGGGTGTACAGACCCCTATGAGAACTCCTGCTGGGAACACTGCTTTGAAAACGTTACTATGTGTAGCAATCCATGACTATGGCACTGGGGGTTGGGAGGTGGCCTGTCAATTAGCTGAAAGGGACCTGAAAGATGGGAACAGATGAAGGAGCTGCTGGGGAGACAGAAGCCTCTGAGCAGCACACTGGAGACTAAACAGAACCCTGCTCTCCTCTGAGCTCTGGCTATGGAATTGCTCATCAGGATTCCCGTCCCAAATTCATTGAGAGTTTTTATGTGGGGGAGGGTTCTTGGAGAGGGGATCTTTTAAAAGCGTGCTAATGTGTGTGTGTGTGTGTGTGTGTGTGTGTGTGTTTATACACATATATATGTATGGTATGTTTATATGTACGATATATGTGAGTTTGCTCTAGAAACACCCTCTGCTCCATTACTGATGCCATTCTCCTAGTTGTGATACCACAAGGAGTTCAGTTCCTGTTCTGTATAGCATCCATTCTTGGAGCACCGTTGACGATCTTGTGATTCCACTGAGTAGTTCTGACGATTGTTTGATTGTTTAAGGGATGCAAAGAACCAGCCTTTCACTGTTTGTTCGGTTTACTTATCTTTTTTTCTCCAATCAAATGGAAGGAAGGAGGCATCAGAATAACTGTACTCTATTTGCTCTACTCATCAGGTAGAGAGAGATAAGGTGACATTTCTTTGCCATCATCTCCTTTTGAAAGCTCAGCTTTTAAGGGAAGAAGAAAGAAAGTCATGAGACCACACAGCGGGAAGATCATTTGAGAGTCAACCTTTCACTAAAGACTAGAAGGAGGACTCAGATGTGACCAGGAGTGAGGGTTTGGTAAGCATGTTCTAGACTAGAGGGACCAGTGATGGGAAGGTGCCAAAGATTCAAGAGGAAGATTATGTTTCTGAGCACATTAACCTCTTTGCCAGAGAAGCAATGAAATGAAAAATGACCACTGTCCAATGAAGATGTTCTGTCTTACAAGAATTAAGTCTTTTGTTCAAAAATATCAAGTGTGATCAGCAACAGAGTTGGGTTTGATCCAAGTTCATTGCAGATGAAGAGTTGATGGACCAAATGTATAAATGGTTTTCTATTGCACTGCATTTTGGGTTCATGTGGGGTGTGGGATTTTCTAATCTTCAAAACCAAGAACAATACCTGTTTCTACCTACATCTCCTTTTATGTGTAAATGACTATCAAAAGCTGTTTGCTGGCCCTCACCTGTGTCCCTTTTCATCTGGCCTCAATTTGGTAAAATACTTAACAATGTCGGTAGATCAACGTCTCAATTGGAAGTTGCTGATTCAATTTGAGTCACTTGACTGTGGTATAACAGCCTATGAGGAGCCAGCAAAAGAAACATACCTAAATGGCATCCCAGAGTCTTTCCTTTGCTGACAGCATGAAGATGTTGGAGATTAAAAAAAAAATTATTTAAGAAACAGACATTGTTTTCAGGGAGAAGATACATGAAAAATTCTCAAGAGACATGTCAGTGGGCTAAAACTTATTTGCTTAAAAAGAAGTAGCTTATTTTATTAATCCAGAATGTGATAAGATTACATATCATTTGAACAAATGTACTGGCCAACAAGGAAGGATGTAGGAGGGGTGATCTTTGTTGGAGATTTAGAGGTGACATCATATACGGTTTTCAGACACAGTTGTAGTACAGTTACAAAGGAGAAAGCCTGCAAGTGCACAAGGCAAGGAAGCCACTCCAGGAGGAAGATGTGATGGGAAGACAGTGTATCAAATGTGGTCAAGTAACTTCTTAGGCAGAGTGAAGGTTTCTAAGGTTCAGGAGGTGTTAGAAGCACCATAGGTATGTGTCAGATATTAAAAGATTTCAGGTGAAATCCTCAGACTTTATTCCATAAAACCTTTCTTCTCAATCTCTATGGTGAAGGGCCACTTTGCTAAAGCAAACTGAGCTGTCACAGCCTATAAAGAGGTACCACAGAGAATGAATTCACTAGCAGAATTGAGAGGCACCTTGTGCCAATCCTCCTGGTGACTCTAGTCATCTTCCTTCATGCTTGTGGTAACATGGCCCCATCAAGAGTCCGGGCGTGGTGGCACACACCTTTAATCCCAGGATTTAGGGAGGCAGAGGCAGGCAGATTGCTGTGAGTGTGAGGCCAGCCTGGTCTATAAAGTAAGTCCCAGATAGTCAAGGCTACACAGAGAAACCCTGTCTCAAAAGAAGAAAAAAGTCCAGGTGCTTCCGAACTTCTATACTAACTTTGTGATGGACGGATGAAAGTAATGCCTGTCTACAGGCTGTGATAAGAAATCATCAGGAAGGTTCTAAGCAGGGGAATTTGAGTGAATTGTTCTAATTAGACCACACTGATATCAAGATGAGGAGAGCTTTGCAAAGACTGAGCCAGAAGATTTAGGATTTTACAACACTCGATTTGAGGGATTTGCTGAGGCTCCCCATGAGGTGGTGAGCATCCAAGGTCAGTACATTTGAGAGACTTTAAAAAAAAAATCCAGAACCTGGTAACTCCTGAATTTTCTATGAGAGAGAAACCTTGTCTTACACATATGCATTGCAGAATATTTTCTCTCTCCTCTCTACCCATGCCTCCTCTCTCTAACACACACACACACACACACACACACACACACACACACACACGTACACGCACACACCCCTTCCTTCCCAAGTCACATGTCTTTTTTATTTTTATTTTTGTTTGTTTTCCCTTGATTTTCTTGTAGTTGGCAGAACACTGAATGAGAAACAGTGAATTTCTTCTTTGTCTTTCTCCTGATTTTAGGGAGTGTTTGGTTTTTCACCACTGAGTAAGAGGTTAATGATAGCTGGTTTCAGATGCTCTTTCTTACAGTGATGTGATTTCTCTCTGCATACTTGGTTTTCTCTCTAGTAGTCCTATCACTTGATTTGGAAAAGATGTTAAAGTCCAAACTACAAGGCTCTCTCAGTGTTTGCTTAAG
This sequence comes from Psammomys obesus, assembly GCF_907164565.1. Classification (NCBI taxonomy): domain Eukaryota; kingdom Metazoa; phylum Chordata; class Mammalia; order Rodentia; family Muridae; genus Psammomys; species Psammomys obesus. Next base: position 15,816,711 of record NW_026596079.1, on the reverse strand, counting down.
ATGTTTGATGTCCTATTGGTTTATTTTTTTTATTTTTGAGATTATACCATAATTAATTTTCTTCTCTCCTTCCTCTCTTCCAACCCTCCTATATACCCCTCCTTTGCTATCTTTCAAATTCATGGCTTCTTTAAAAAAACAACAACAACTAATTGTTATGATATTGCACACACACACACACACACACACACACACACACACACACATATGTATACACACATTTTCCTAAATATATAAATACAGCCTGCTCAGTTTGTAAAATATTACTTGTAAAGGGCTCTATAATAGACTTGAGCATGGCAAACATGACTCCCAACAAGTTTTGTATTTTCCCCTTCCCTCTCCCTGGTTAAATCATTAGATTATATTACTAAAGCTAGTGCTTAAGTTGTATTCTCTTATTTGGCCACTGACTCATCCCTGAGACTAAACACCAAAGGCTAGCAATCGAAATTCCATTTGTTTTCTACATTGGCTAAACCTGTCCGATCAGGACTTACTAATACACTCTAACACAGACTTCTCTCTTTTTTCCATAAAAACCAACTTCTGCAAAAATCACCTGCTGCTGCTGTCTGTCTTTGTCCAATCTGGAGGTAGTTCCTCTCCTTGCTTGCCCCTTCAGGGTAATAAATCTCCTTTGTGCAGATAATTTGGTTATGGATGTACTGACTCTAAGGTGCTCCCAAACATCTACAACTTGTATGTGTGTTTTGGGTGTCAGCCAATGGTTATTGGATAACCAATGAGTCTGTCTTCTTTAGAGAAAGGCATTGCTCTCAGGATTCTTTAGTTGCTTATAGTTTTTGGTGTAGGGTTGAGGCCTCTTGGTCATCTCCCTGTCTACTTTATCATGTTTATTGCTGTTGTCCTTGTTCAGCTCATCTTTAGCCAGTCATTTTGATAAAATTTTATGCGTGTCATTTCTTATATTGCTTAAGGAGACACAATCTCACAGCAACCCCCCTGGTCCTCTGGCTCATACAGTCTTTCCACCTCTTCTTCTTCAATGTCCCTTGAATCTTAGGTGTGAGAGGTGTTTTGTATATGTATCTACGGGGAGTGGGCTTCACAAGGCTACATTTTGATTGGCTGTGGTTTCTATAGTGGTCATAGTTGCAAAGGGAAGATTCCTTAATGAAAGATGAGGAGGCCTATACTTACTAGGATACACCCATGGATCTCAACCTGTGGGTTGTGACCCCTTTAGGGGTTGAATGATCTTTTTATACAGGGTCACCTAAGACCATTGGAAAACACAGACATTTACATTAAGATTCATAAAAGTAGCAAAATTACAGTTATGATGTAGCAACAAAAATAATTTTATGGTTGGCGTCGCTACTACATGAGGAATTGTATTAAATTGTTAAAACATTGGAAAGGCTGAGAACCACTGGGCTAGATCTTGGAGAAGGATTGGTTCTACTGGGTGTGTGTGTGTGTGTGTGTGTGTGTGTGTGTGTGTGTGTGATGTATACATAATGTATTATATGCTTTGTAATTCTGGAGAATTGAGCTTTTTATCCTCATATATAATCACAGTTATATAATTCTTTTTATACCATCACTCATTTTTAAAAATTTTAATCCGATAAATACCTGTTTTTATTTAAGAGATCTTATCATCAGTGTGTGGGTTGTTATTAACCAACTGGATTTTCAGACGTATACTAGGTTCCAGGTGTTATGTATTCAATGGAACCCAGAGTCATCAGTAGGCATGGTTGATAGAGTCAGAGTGCTAGGGAGTCCTAAAAAGTTCTAATTCAGGATGTAGCTAAGTTACCACCTGTAGTTTCTCACACGCTATGAGCCACTTCAGAGCCACTATGGCTCTTTTGCTTAGCCTGGCCTCAAGAACACATCCCAGATGGCTTTGAATTCTCTGACTGTCATGTTCCCCTGCCTAAACTAGTCACTGGGGCCAAGGAAATGGAACCATGTAAGTAATAAATATAGATGAAGCTTTTACTGCTTTGCCATAAGAGACTGGCCTGTACAATCAATCACCTCATAAAGAACGAGATGGAGTGGGTGGGATGAATTTCTGAAAAGAAAACACCATGATAGATAAAAAGTCATTAAAATCCTCAGTATTCCACAGGCAATGGTCCTACCAACTAAAATATAGGTCTCTTACTATGTTCTTTGAGTAGAAACCTAAAATAAAGCAATGAGCAATCACAACAGAAACAACAAATGGTTTTGCTTAGACCAAAATATTTGAATACAATTACAAAGAAATATGAACCCTTTCATACTACATCCTGGACAAGCTCATTTTTTTTCTTTTCCTCATTGAGTAAGCCATAGATGAAAGCAGAAATTTCTTCTCCATGAGATAAAAACAGCCAAAGGGAGTTACAATAAAAATGCTGGGTAGATTGAGATACTGAAGATGTTGAGGAAGACATTCCACATGGCAGGATGAAACAGAATTAAGAAGCACAAAGCATGCACCAAGAATGAGTTAAACAGCAAAGGGAAGGTACTGAGAGGAAAATGTGAAAATGAGTTAGAAAAAAATTCAGCAGAGAAGTAGGGCTCCAATGTGTTTAGGCAACAGCCAAAGAACTTCACAGACTCAATTGCAAAACAAATAAATGAAACCGGGTAACTATTTTCCTTAGTCTGAATTTCCTTATTGCTGTTCTATCTTGGCCTTCATTCCTCTGCTTGCTCAACCCCATCCCTATCTATCCTGTCTACAGCCTCAATGTTTTCAGTGGGTCCAAGGGTCCATCATAACGCAAACTTCAGTGTATTGTAGTTCTCTATTTATTTGGCTCCGTCAGCCTTGTTACTATTGATCTTTTCTGTGAGTGGGGAATGAAAAGGTATTTTGAACGGATGAGTCAGTTGAGACCAGAGACTTCCTCTTATAGAAGTGAAAATCATCATTTCACTAGTGAACTTACTAAGCTTTGCCCGAAAGCAAATGCTGCAGTGTCCAGGCAAGCTAAGCTTTCTTGTTGTTGGATGACTCTTCTTGTCTTTCTGAGCTGTTAGGAACAGCAGCAGCTGCTTCCTGCCATATAATTTCTTCTTGTTCTGATGTCTCCCCTTTTTTTCTTCACATTTTTTGCTTTAAAAAAAATACCAAAATCTTTACCTTCCTTCAACAATTTTCCCAGTGTGAGGCCAAGAGATTAAATCACCTGTATAGGTGTGTGTGTGTGTGTGTGTGTATCTGTGTGTCTATTTATTGTTTGTGTTCTTGTGTGTAAGGGATGGTACATGTGTTCACACAGGTGTGCCTATAGGCCAGAAGAGAACCTCTGCTTTCTTTCCTTGAGAGCCTTGTTTAGGCCTTACTGCTTTTTTAAAACTACAGCTATGTATTTGTGTACATGTAGGAATACACATGTATGTGTGCACAAAGGACAACATTCAGGAGTCACGTCTGTTTTTCCACCAGGTGGTTCTTGGGATTGACCTCAGGTCTTCATGCTTGAGAGGCAAGCGCAGTGGCCACTGTACTCTCTCCCTCCCCCAGGATGGCTCTTGAAATGACAGATGTAGAAAACACTGATCACCAATTCTCGGCTAAATGTGTAGGTATCTAATCACAGCAGGAAATACGTGATCATCAGGGACCTCCACACCCACTTTCCTCTTTCTTTCTTTCTTTCTTTCTTTCTTTCTTTCTTTCTTTCTTTCTTTCTTTCTTTCTTTCTTTCTTTCTTTCTTTCTTTCTTTCTTTCTTCCTCAGGAAACAAGCCTGAGTGGGACCTACATCCTCTAATGTAAGCAGGCAGTGTGAGAGCTGCTGGCCTCCCCCTATGCCATTCCCCGAGCCCCTACCACTAAACCCCTAATTGACATGCTCAACAGCTGGGCACCACTGCTGCCCACATCCGTGAAGACTTTAATGACTGTTTTCAGGGTTCCCCGGCCTGATAATTGTCCGTCTCTTGTTACTCATCTCTCCCTAGTATAGCTGACATTGTTTATGAGTCCTGGTATTCCGGTTCACAAAGAGCCCTAGTCCCAGACTCCTAGACTGACTTGCTGCAAGGTGGAAAGTGTCTGGCATCTCCTTCTACAAAGGAAATTATATTCTCCCAGGAGCACCTCCCTGGCCACCCGCTGCTCCTAACCACCCTTTCATTCTTCCACATGGGTCAGGGCCCTTCCTTGTCTCTCTGAGCAGTTAGTAACAGTAGCAGCTGCCTCCAGCCATGTAATTTCTCCTTGTTCTGATGCCTCTTTTTTTTTTCTTCACATTTTTCCCTATCTTTTTTTTCCTTAAAAACAAAAATACCAGAATCTTTAACTCCCTTCAACAATTTTCCCAGTGTGAGGCCAAGAGATTAAATCGCCTTGGGGTGACAGGACCCACCAGCTGTCACTGCGTCTGGTTTCCTGTGATTGTCAGTGACTTCATTGAAAACGTATGTGTGATCTTTCAACATGTTTCAAGGGCAGGAAAAGTGAAAGCCTGCCCCTGGAAAAAGCTTTCCTGGTGTGTCATGGCATGCATACAAACCCACAATAAAACAAGAGCTCAGCACAGGCATTCCAACATGACTCCCTGGACCCCTTGCTTCCCCTTTTTCCTCTTTGGTAGCCAGATTCCAAAGCTTTGCTACACAGAGAGCAAAGAGAACTTTTCGCTGTGCCCACAGCAGCTTCTGAAGAGGGCAGAAAGTGAAAGATGCTTTGCCACACATTCCGTTCTTTCCCATGCTCCATCAAAGCAATTTGCCAGTTCTTGCAGCTCTTATTCTCAGAGTAAGCTTAGCTTCTTCTGTATCCTTGCAAACCAATGCTGGGAAATGCTCTGACATGGAGCTGTTTCTCCCAGGCAGCTCACAGTCTAGCAGGGGCGTGAAGCTCACTCGAACAATGAGAAAGGCAGAGTGATGGTTATGAGGTTAGGTCAGAGTAGCTTCTTTAGTTTGGTGAAAAGAACAGCTGAGTGTGCATCTTTGGAAATTGACTGATTGTATGAAAGTATTTGATATGTGGAACGTTTTCCAGCCTCCCCAAAGCCAGTCCGTTTTCTGGGTGTCATAAATAAGTGCAGATACCTATTTACTCTGTCCTACCAGGTTGAAAATATTTGATTAAAATACTTGATCACAGTCCTGGGAAGAAAATGGACTAGGAGCTATGGAGATAGTTATTAGAAGCAGGAGAGGCTTATGGAGTGTAGAAGGAATGCCTCTATATTTGGTATTGAATGATGAGCATTAACAATGAACCTTCCCTACTAGTGGGCTTGGGGAGGGGCATGGGAGGAGATGAGAGAGGTAGGGTGGGGTTAGGAGGGGCTGAAGGAGGGCTATAGCTGAAATAGAAAGTGGATAAACTGTTATCAATGAAAAATAAATTAATTTAAAACAACAAAAATAACATAGCTTACAATCACTGGTGTCTTGTGTATGCTTCCATATATCAGCTCTTTTAAAAATATATTTAATAATGATACAGCTTAATTTCAGCCCCCTCCCTCCTCTCTTCCCAATCTCACCCTCACAGCTCTCTGCTTTCATTACCCCCTCTGTTTCTTCTCAGAGAAGGGGAGGTCTCCAAAGGGTACTAACCCACTCTGGCACCTCAAATAGTAGCAGTATTAAGCATATCCTCTCCCATTGAGGCCTGACAAGGCAGCCTAGCTAGGGGAAAGGTATCCAGAAGCAGGCAAGAGAGTCAGAGACAGCCCCTCTTCCCATTGTTAGGGGACCCATATGTTGACCAAGCTTCACATCTGCTACATATGTGTAAGGGGTCTAAGTCCAGCCCATGCGTGGTCTCTGCATCATAGCTACTCTATTGTAGAGCTAGGAGATGCAGCCACTTTGCAACAGTGACAGAACTGTCCTCTGATAGATGGAATACTCTTCCTTGCCTATGCTAGTGTCCAGTAGTAGAACCAATAGTAATTTCAAGTCAGGCTCCCACCTTTCTGCTGACCAGGGTTTATGGAGTTCAAAAGGAAAAGAAGGAAGAAAATGTTCCAGGAGGTGGGATCAGCCTTTGCAGCAGAGATGCAGAGCAGTGTGAGGGCCAAGCTTTTCCCAGGCTCTGAGTCTAGAATTTCTGAAATTAATATAATACCTATGGATTGAGGCAAAGGGCTACAGGAGAGATTTTGATGAATTTTCCTTGCTAAGGCTTCATTTCTACTCATTATTGATATTCTGAAAGGAAATTTGTTTTCAGAGGAGAAGGAAGCAAAGAAATAAAATCCTATGCAAAATAAACAATCATGATGCATATTGAAAAATGAGACTATATAGACCACAAAATGAAAGTTACACAGTTTGTGTAGAGTATGGGAGAGAAATGCCCACCAAAAAGAAGCTCTGTGTTGCTTACTGGACCTTAGTGCAGGGCATGGTTCACAGACATCCTCAATGAATATTTATTGATTGATGGGATGTATAAATGAATGAAGAAGATGAGATAAATTGGATTCAAAGCCTAGAGGTGTGCGAGTATTATATTAACAAGAATTCAAAGTATATTTGTCTTTGTGGATTTTGATAAATGTTCTTTTGGATGGAAGGTTGACATGACTATATTGAAATATAAGAAGAATATCTTTATTTGCAGTGGTCATAATGGATTATGGCAGGGGAAATGCCAATTCTGCAGAAATGACCATTCATGGGCCTCTGCAGACATACCGCAAAACCTGTAAAAAAAAAAACATACATTGTTTTTGAGATGTGTGTTTGGATGTGGATCTATATGGAGGTGTCTAGAAATCACTGGAAATCTTAAGTCTATCACCTGGGCAGTGGGAAAGAAGTGTAATTTCAGCACCAGTGAAGAAATGGTGCAGATAAGCAGGCGACAGTTGGCAGGTGAAGAATATAGGCCTCTGGGACATGCTTCTTTCTGCGGTCAGAAGTCACAAATCTAGGAAGGACAGTGAGAAGAAACAGTTGAAAACATTGAAAAGAATACAATGACAAGGGCCGAAGGATAGTTCAAGTCTCTAAAGGCATCAGAGCACAAAAGCAAGGTCAGACAAGCAACCCAAAGACTGAGTAAAACAATATAGAATAGGTCACTGAGGTGGGTGATGATGATCTTGGGGACAGTCCTTCAGCCAAAGAGTTAAGCCACATTCTCTCTGGTCAGTGAGTAAATCTAGCTGTGGGTGGGCTGTTAGAAAGCTTTTTTGTTTTTCAATGGAGGATCCTAACATCACTGAGGTGTATGAAATCAATTAAACAAATGAAGGAAATAAAGAAATTTAAAAGTAGATGCCAACATTAAAGGGTGAGACTGGGAAAGAATGCAAATGAATAAGTTTGGCTGGCAGGGAAACAAGGAGAGTTTCTGCTGCAGACACTGAAGGTGAAAGTGTCTTGGAGGAAAAGACTAAGAGGAAGAAATTAAAGAGGAATAAGAAAGCTTGGTGGTCTTTTTAAAAATAGTATAGATTTTTTTAATTCTTTATTAATTACACTTTATTCACTTTGTATCCCCACTGTGGTTCCCTTCCTCCTCCCGCCCCAATCCCTCCCTTCCTTCACCCTCTGCATGTATGCCCCTCCCCAAGTCCACTGATAGGGGAGGTCTTCTTTTCCTTCCTTCTGATCCCAGTCAATTAGGTCTCATCAGGAGTGGCTGCATGAATGGAGAAGAAATGAGACTTAGACTTCCTTCAATGTTAGTAGTCACAGAAACAATTCAGCATGCATATAGGATAGTCATGGTATGGACAACTTGATTGGATTGAGAAGCCATTAGGTGATTAATAAAGCCCACCTCTGGGTGCATTAGTACTGGCCTTTTTGGAGGCACATCTACCCCAAATGTGGATAGTGCCATCCCACAGGAGGAGGTGGCATAGGAAGAAAAAGGAAGGAAGGAAAAGTCTGCTAACATAGTTTTATCATCTATCTGTCTGTCTATCCATCTATCCACCCATCCATCTATCTACCCATCCATCTATCCACTCATCCATCTAGCCATCTATCTATCTATCTATCTATCTATCTATCTATCTATCTATCTATC
>NW_026596079.1:15769694-15808718 GCF_907164565.1 Psammomys obesus | reverse complement strand
ATCTATCTATCTATCTATCTATCTATCTATCTATCTATCTATCTATCTATCTATCATCTATCATCTATTTATCTATCTAATCTATCTTTATCTGTCATCCATTTCTCAGTCAGTCTGTCTGCCTGTCTTTTTCCTGGATAACAGATGTCACATGCAGACTTCTGCCACACCTTCAGCACTACAATGTACTGAAACTTCTGGAAGCATAAGCCAAAATAAGTCTCATTTCCCATATGCTATTCTGTTCAGGCATTTTATCACAGCACAGTGCAAAACTGACAAATAATGAGTAATGTGACAGGTAAAGGTAAGAGAATAATGATTGGTGGAATCACTGTTGAAAGTGTCTCTTAGGATCCTCATTACAGGATTTTTAAGAAATATAGATTAGGGACAGGGCAAGGATTTAAGACCAGAACTGTCAATAAGGCCAAAGAGGTAGTTTAGTGGAAATGGAGGAGAATATAGAATCAAAGTTATCTTTTGTATTTTAAGGTTAAATTTGTCAAGTGGCATTATGTCAGTTTCTTATACTTAATACCTTTACAAAGAGATAAGCATCAGGATTCCTCCTACTGCTGCAGAGGAGAAAGCGGGAGCATACAAACATTAAATAACCTCCTCAAAGCCTCATGCCTGATAATTTCAGAATAAGACATAAAATTCCATTGACTCACTCACCAAATCACAATTATTCGTCCTCAAACTACAATAGCAAAAAATTTGCAGAATCTTAGAAAGTAGGTGTTAAGTTCAGTTAGGATGATGGTATTGAAGGGAAAGTTCTTACGTATTGAAAGAGAAAGGAAAGCTTGTTTCAAGGTTAAAAATATTTTATCTGTAAATAATAAATGAAATAACAATGAGAACTTTGATATACATCACCTTAGTTGTCAGTTGTCAGAAAACGCAAGCGTAATGGGGTTCTTTTGGCCACCTTCATCTCCCAGGGGATTGATTCAGGTACGTGGTCTGATCCGTGTAAGTTTCCAGCTCATTCAGCATTTGTGTTTGTAGAAAGTACACAAGAAATGATGAAAGTATTTTCCTTTTCCTTTTTCTCCACAGGGGGTTCCCATGAGGATCAGTTACAGGTCAATTGCCGCAAAATGTCACCCTCCTGACAGAACATGTTTTTGGAAAACTAAGAACTAATGTAATCCTGCCTGATTTATAAGTGAACTGACTCATTGAGAGTAACTTACTGACAATGACCCTGAAAGTTAGTGAACCTTGTAGTTCCTTGTTGGCTCTATCACACATGGGGATTCATCTTCTTCTCCTGGTCACACAAATATTACTGAGAGATCTTTCGGGGGAGTGAAGGTCACATAAATATTAAAAACTAGAACTCCTAGAGTCTGCAAGGAAATGTGATACATTTACACAATGGAATACTACTCAGATATTAAAAATAAGGACATCATAAAATTTGCAGGCCAATGGGTGGAACTAGAAAATATCATGAGTGAGGTAACCTATACCCAGAAAGGGATGTACTCACTCACAAGTGGATGTTAGCCATATAGTGCAGGATAACCAGGCTACTTTCCATAGACCCACAGAAGCCAAGTGACAAGTAGGGCCTAAAGGAGAGTTCTTGAATCTCGCCCAGAAGGGCAAATAAAATAGACATCAGAGGTGAATGGAAGGAGAGAACTGTTTGGGAGAGAGAGTGGGGAACAAGAGGGATCAATGGCAGAGAGGATGGAGGGATCGAGAACTGGGAGAAAGAAGAGAAATCTGGGCAGGGGTAGGTATCTCTGGGACAAGCCAAGAATCTGTGAGGTGACCCTAGCTAAGACTCCTGTAACCATGGTATACGTCCAATAGAGGGATGGGCATATTAACCTATTCACAGAACCTTCAACCCAAAATTTGTACTGCCTAGAAGAAGTGCAGGGATAAAGATGGAACAGAAATTGAGGGAATGGCCATTCAATGACTGGCCTAACTTGGGGCCCAGGCCATGAGAAAGTGCTAACCCCTGACACTATTAATGATATTCTGCTACACTTGCAGACAGGAGCCTAACATAACTTTGAGAGGCTTTATAGAGTTGATGAAAACAGGCTAAGAGAGCCACAGCTAAACATTAGGCAGAACTTTTGGAACCTTGTGGAAGAGGGGGAGGAAGGATTAAAGGAGTTGGAGAGGTCAAGGAAACCACAAGAACAGATTCAGATAACATAGGCCCATAGGGGCTCACAGAGGCTGAACTGCCAACCAAAGAGCATACATGGGAAGGATCTAGGTTCCCTACACATACCTAGTCAACGTGCAGTTTGATCTTCATGTGGGTGCAGGGGTTGTCTCTGATTCAATTTGCCTTTAGATCTCTTTTCTTAAATTAGGCTGGCTTGTGTAGCCTCAGTAGGAAAAGATGCTCCTAGTCCTACTGTAACTCAATATGCCAAAGTAGGTTGATATTCACCTATTCTGAGGAGAAAGAGAGGGTGGAATGGGGGTAAGGGGAGGTGAGAGGAAGGGACTAAAAGGAGAGGAAGGAGGGAAATCTGCTATTGGAATGTGAAATAAGTAAGTAAATAAATAAATAAATAAATGGTCAAAGAAAATATACTAGAACTTATCTACTTGAGTGCCTCATTCTATTCCATATATATATATATATACATATATATATATATATGTATATATATATATATATATATATATATATATATATATATATATATATATATTAAAGTTTTTTCTCTTGGCATTTTTTTTTGAGACAGGGTTTCTCTATTTCTCTATGTAGCTCTGGCTGTCCTTGAACTCACTCTGTAAACCAGATCACCCTCAAACTTACAGAGATTCTCCTGCCTCTGTTTTCTTGAGTGCTGGGATAATAGGCATGTGCCATCACTACCTGGATTGGCATTTTGTCTCTTTGACTGCTTCAGATATTAGTGATTCTCCCAAGAAGACCCAAGATTGGTTGAATACTAAAATCAATCTGATTTTACGCAAAGAAGGCATTTTCCATGTATGATCCATCCTTATTTAATGGAGCACATATACACACATAGCTCTAGACTTTACTACATGCAGAAAGCAATTTTGCAAAATTTAGATTCTGTGTTGGCAAGCAACCAACTAGCAAAAGTTCTGTAGGACTAGGGACTGCAGCAATGCTCGTACTTGTGTTAACTTCTGTGATAAATCAGTTCAAAGAAGACAAGTCAATGAGAGAAAGGTAGCAGATTTGAAAAGGAAAAGATAATTTTCTATGCAACTGTTTAAATGATAAATAGGTTTGTGTGAGAATGTATATAGTTTCATTTGAGAGATGTAAACTTCTTTTAGAAAACTGGACTCTCCTCTTTTGTTTTTCAGCTAGATTCTCTCCATTATCAGTAACTTTTACTGCCTGCCTGTGCCGGGCATCTTTACAGTTTCCTTGAACATGGCTGTGGAGGATCATCTTGAGGAAATGGATTTATTGAGGATTCCTAGGGGTTGTGTCAGTTTCCAGGATTCATTAGCACACCCAGAGGAAGACTGGCCAGTGATAAGGAGACTGTCATCTCTTAAAACTCTCCTACTTGTAATATCTTTGTTTAAGAAAAACAGGAAGGCTTAACCCATTTCCTATGATGAGTGAAGAAAATGGGCTCACAGGGTAGGCCTCAGGAAGTCACTGTCTCATAAGCAGAAAGAGAAAGTCTAATGATGCTTTTTAATTTCTCCAACTTAAGTGTAAATTTATAAGAATATAGATACTTCTAGCTTCTCAGTAGTTATCTCTGGGCAAAAGTATGTGCAAGATAAATAAATGAGACAAAAAATAGACCAGTTAAATAAAATTTGCATATTATACAACTCACATACCATAGAACTCACCTGCTACTTAAAAGTGTCCAATCTGATGAGGTTATGACAACATTCTGGGTTCTTCACAGAATTGTTTTTCACCTTCAAAGGATTCATTTCGGAGAGGGTGAGCCCTTATCCAGATGGCTCTGAATGCCTCTAAACATGTCTGAACATTCATGAGAGAACTCCCTTTGAAGCTTCTGGAAGATTCTTTTGCATCTTCCCTTTAGTGCTGTATCTAACATTGAGGGTGGAGTGAATTCTATAGAAACATTTGCAGATGGCACTTCAGTCTAGGGCCCATGTTAAAAAGACAGTGCTACCCAGTAATAGAGGAAAATTGTTAACTGTTAGCATGCAAATCAATTGTAGAAGGTAGATAACAGCTCACTTTTTCCTGAGTGCTGGTAACAATCCTTATTTTATTGCAGTATACTGCTTGAAAAGCATTTCTAGGAGCTTCTGAACCTCACCTTTCACGTCCAGATTAGTTCCAGTTGTGGTTATACTTATTAGCAGTTTTGGGATTTTTGGTAGGAGAGATACTAGAGTTCCAACCCAAGGGTCCATGCATATTGGTAAGTACTTTACCTCTTAACAACACTCTATCCTGTTGTCTTTAAGGCTGAAGTTTATTTTTCTATTAGTTAGACTGTAAAGAGTCAGGTATTTGAGACCTCCTGTCCTCTCTTACTGTTGTGTAACTTCCATTCCTAATTTTATTTTTGTGCCCTAAGTGGCTACTCAGCCAATACTTGAAAAGAAGGAGGAAGGCAAGAACAGGTTCCAGTAGATAAGGTCATTTTTAGGAAAAGTTATCAATATTTTTGCTCGTACCTCATAGTTTAGGATATCTCATATCACCATAGTTAGTCTCACTGAGGCAGAAAAATTCAATTTTTATTGTCAGCATCAGTGTCCCAGGAGAAATTAAGGCTCTGATACTGAGGAAGAAGGGGTAAGTGAGCATTGGAGGATAATACCACAATTTTTATATGCAACGGGATGTTTTAAGTTTTGTTCCCTTTGCTAAATTTTTGAGGAGAACTTGCCAGGACTAGAAGGACAAGAAAACTCTCTCTCTCTCTCTAATCTCCCTTTCTTAGTTTTTTGATAATTTTATATGCTATATTATAATTATATTTATTCCCTTTTCAACTACTTCCAAGTATACCACCTTTAACTACCTGCTGAACTGTGTGTCCAATTTGTGCTGCTCATACACTTGTAGATGGTTAGCCATCAAGGGGAACATGGTAGACTTACCAGGGCCACACCCTTTGAGAAAACTGACTGTCTCTTTCAGCAGCTATTAAGAGCAAATATCTTTTCAGCTAGGGGTAGTTTTGTGCCCAGCTCTCTTCTCCATAAAGGGATTTTTTTTCCTGGCTTGATCTTGCATTGGTCTTGTGCATGTTCCCTCAAATACTGTAAGTTTAGATATGCCTTGTTGAGTCCGGAAAACATAATTTCCTTGTAGCCTTCTACAACCTCTGGCATTTGTAATCTTTCAACTCCTCTATCCCCAATAGTTACTGATTTGAGGGAGGGGAGGTAAAATTTAGATGCCCCATTTGGAGTTGAACATTTTGTAGTTTCTTATTCTTTGCACTTCGACCAGTTGTAGGTCTCTGTGTTGCTCAGCAACTAGAGAAAATAGTCTTTTGTTGTTGTTGTTTTTGAAGGTTGAGAGACGAAATACTTATAATTATAAGTCATGAGGGGTCAGTTTAATACTATATCCATTACAGAATAATAGTAGTAGGTTCTCTCCTAAAGCCTATGATCAGTGTTCCCACAGCTTCAGTTGTAAAGCTTCAAAGTTTTTTGAATCCCCTCATATGACCAACCAACATGAACATAATAGGCTCCAAATTGTACCTATAGGCTGATTCACTGTGAGGAGAGATAGAGAAGTATGAAAGGGAAACTCATACCAATGGACTTGGTAAACCTTTCTTTCCTTTTCTCATTTACCCATTACTTCCTTACTTTACCTATCTATTCACTAGGCATTTATTAAGACATCCTTCTGTAGCATGCACAAATTCAGTTTGAAATCCTAATAAAGCTGTGACAAATGAAGCCTGACTCCTTAGCTTTGCGAGTGCCAAGCTTTAAGAACTAATGGGCCGAGTCACAGAGCTGCCAACCAGACTGTTGCATCATCTCAGCCATCTTGGGTCTCAAGGCTGAGTATTCTCAGAGAGAATGATTATGTTTCTTTAGCTACTGCTCGATAGACAGGATGCAGCCTATAGTGTGGGGGTTACTGCAAGAAAGAATTTCTCAAGTTCTGTGTACTCCTTGGGGTTGTGGCTCATCACAGATTCATGCTTAAAGCTATTCTTTTATTTATGTTCTTTGAGAACATGCTAGGGCCTCACCATGAAGAATTATGTTACAATATCTCAGTAGCTCTAGAAATAATGACTATATTATTGAGGTAGCATGAGAGGGTTTAAGTTCCAGATTTTACACACATAATTCAGGTTTTCCATTCAAATTATCTTAGAAAAAGCAAGCTATCTCTATAGCTTTGTCTTTGCCAACTGCAGAGCTTTTTTTTTTTTTTTTTTAATTGTTTTGTTGTTGTTTGCTTTGCTTTCTTAAACCTGACCCAATGCAGAGTTATCTGGGAAGAGGAACCTCAAGTAAGAAAATTCCTCTAACAGATTGGCCTCTAGGCATGTTTGTAGGACATTTTCTTCATTAATGACTGATGTGGTAGGTCCATCCAACTGAGGACAGTGCCAACTGTGGGCAGGTGGTCTTGAGTTGTGTGAAAAAGCCAAAAGGAGCATGCGGCATTCCTCCATGGTTTCTGCTTCAATACCCAGCCTCCAGGTTTCTACCTTGTGTTACTTTCCTGACATTCTCCAATGATGGAGTGGGACCTAAGTCAAGATGAAAAAAATCCTTTGCTTCCCAAGTTGCTTTTGATTGGGGCGTTTAATTGCAGGAATAGAAATCTTAACTAAGACAAAATCCAAGGTCAGTCTCCCAGACCATTTTCCCACCAGATCAATATTCTAGTCTTACATGAATTCTAAAACTGATACTGCCTATAGAGAATATTGTTGTGTTCACTTCAAAAAGGGAGTGAGAGAGATTGGGGTATGCATTGTACAAGTGGCACAAACAGAATGTGAGCCTGCTGTCCTATGCAAGTTCTGTTTTTGATTCTGTGGAATTGATCGAATGTAATGGGAAGAGGGACTGCCTCTGACATAATCTGATTGGCCTGCTCGTTGATCACCTCCCCTTGAGGGGTGAGCAGCCTTACCAGGCCACAGTAGAGGACAATGCAGCCACTTTTGATGAGAACTGATAGACTAAGATCAGAAAGGAGAGGAGAACCTCCCTTATCAGTGGACTTGGGGAGTGGCATGCATGCAGAAAGGAGAGGGAGGGTGGGATCGGGAGGGGAGGAGGGAGGGGCTTATGGGGGGATACAAAATGAATAAAGTGTAATTAATAAAAAATTTAAAAAAAAAAGAAAGACCCAGGTTACTAACCACCAGAGTGTGTCAGGAACGTCACAGTTAGGGAAGCCCCCATTTTCAATAAGATCCCTTTCAAGTGCTTGTTTGTAACAGATAAATGGTGCAAAGACCTCTCTAGTAACACACTTAGCCATTGGGAGAAGGGAGCCAATACCTGGGTTCTACCACCCTGACGACATCTCTTTATAACCATGGAGGAGTAGTGGCAGGAGTGTATTCATGAAGCAAATCTGTGCTTCCCTGACACTGGGAGATCTGCCCACTGTACTTAAATGTTAAGCTTGGGAGTTCTACAAAGGTTAAATAGGACCTGGCTCAAATGACATGAGGAAGGACAACACTTACATCATTTCTCACTCCCTTTGGGGTAGATCTGAATAATCCTTTTACTCTATTCCCACTGGAAGTGGCTCACACCCCAGTTGTTATCAGTTATATCATAACTAACCTATCCAGTAACAGTTTAATAAGGATTAACTGATAATCAGGTGAAAGGAGACTAAAGATGTAGGAAGAGGTGGAGACTTTGGGCTCCCTCACAGCCTAATTTATCACATTACAATGCTGATAGCCAGAGGTCTTGAAAACAACCTTTGTGACAACTTTATGGGACATGAAAGATACCTAGCTTAGAATCTTGGTTCCTCTGTGGGGTATACCAAGTTTAAAATTTGAGACACATTTTGAACCTAGCTTTAGCTATAAGAAATAAGTACTTACTATTAGCTGTGTGACTGTGGGAACCCTGCCTGTGTGCTCCTCAGCAGACGTTCAGCATGGAGTGCGTGCCCTGGCACCCTACCTCTCCAATAAATTCAAGTGGCGTGCACTAAGGTTTCTGGGAAACGTCAGAATACAAAGGGCATGAAAATGTGGAGGAGGACTGCTTAGAAACCTTTGCCACAATTAGGTAATGACAGTGATGAAATGTGGCTGTTTAAGTCTCATAAATGTCTGGAGACACACAGGTCTCTCAAGGAGAATGATATTCCTTCAAGACATACTTTAGAGGAGCAGAGTTCAAGATGCCAAAGTGTCAAACACAAGAAACAGTGAAAGAAGGCATCCCCACAAGGTAGGGACAAATGTTTATTAAGGTATGTATCACAGGGCAGACAGATGCTCTCAGTCAATAAAGTGTTTGCTACAGAAACCTAAGTGCCTGAATTTAGGTTCCTCATACCAACACTAAAAAGTTAAGATGAGGGACACATGTCTTTAATTCTAGCTGTTGGAGTTGTGGACCCCTGGAATTCACTGGCCAACACCTAGCTAAAGTGGTAAGCTTCAGATTCAGGGAGAGACCCTGTCTCAAAAACTAAGGTGGAGACAGGATTGAGGAAGACAGATGATATCAGCCTCTGGCCTCCACATGTACTATATGTGCATAGCACATATATATCCATGAACCCAGATACATACACACATACACAAAAATGAGTGAGCTAAGTGAAAAGATGTCCCAGGTTTGGTGCTAGCTGTTTGAGTTCCCATCTCAGAGCACACCAGGAGGCTAACATCGCTAGCCACTTCACAGCTGAGGAAACTACACGGAACTGTTCTCCATGCACATGGTCATCATCCAGAGTCAGTTATTAAAATGACAAGATTTGAGGTCACCTCAGTGTCTCAGGATTATCCTAAGTACTCAAAAATACCAGTGGAACTATGAAACATTCTAGAAAAATCAGAGAGGGTGGCCTCAGAGAAGCACAACTCCTCTGATGTTAAGGAAAGGTGAATGTTAGAATCGATATCTCCATTTCATGTGAAACCCCAAGAAAATGCTGCAAGTTGACTGTCATCTATGTATTTCATACCATCCTGAGAAGGAAGTGGGAATCATCCAGAACTAGGACAGGGTTATATTATCATAAGGAACAATGTGAAATTCACTTGTTTCCTTTGTTGACACGGGTGCTGTATTAGGAAAGTATCACCCTTGCTGTGTCAGTTTCATCAAAGGATACAGAGATTCCAGAATAATGTTCTGTAAGAGAAACTTGGGTCAGGAAGAGTGGAGAATAGTAAATTTCAGTTGGCATACAATGCTTAGAAAACAGGTTAACCTGTACCTCTCTATCACTTCTGTCTGTCCATGTCCTCTGTGTTCCTTATAAATTATAATAGATAGAAGTAAAAAGTAACTTTCTTAGACTGAGTAGGGGCATGGGAACCTGAGGGCAACGCTTCAGTCTAACATTAAGCCAGCTTGGTGAGAATGGACCCAATCACTAAGAAGATTTAGGACAAGAGCACACTCTAGACATGGCAACACAAAGTGGAATAAGTGCAGTGTGGAGTTGAGCACAGGGCAAGGTCAGGATAGAAAGGTAGCGATGAGGACGCAGTGCTGATGGACCATCAGTGAATTTGACTCCCCCAAGCACATCACATTTTCCCTAAAGTTGGCATCAGACACAGAGTATTGAAGAGAATGCCTCAACCTGCCAGCTGGCCCTGCCCCTGCTCAACCACGTGTGTTTGGGAGAGTCAGGACACTCTTGGCCTGGGGATCAGAGCCAGGTGGGAGTGCTGTTTTAACCAGATGCAGAAGAAAGGATTAGGGGGATTTAGCACTCATCTTCAAATAACCAATGTACTTTTTATGTGGAGGAGAAATCATGTCTTTATTTTACTTACACGTGTGTTTGCTTTTGAAGTCTTTCTTCCAAGGTTTTGAAGTCATGAGGAGTTGTTCAGAATTGACTCCGACTGACTTCAGCAATCAGAACTAGGACTAATGATGAATACAGTCTGAACCTTCCTACATAGTATGAACTTTAGGAATGACTTGCCTGGCCAGTGGTCTCCAAGCTCCGGAAATTTACTAGTTCAAGGTGGATGAAGATGAATACACACAAGTACACACCCATATACACAGAACAATTCACAGTTGGTCTGCCAACTGCCTTCCACTGTGGTTTCTATACATATTTACTTAATTTTGGTTATTTTTACACACGGGCACACACGCACACACAAACACATACACACACATATTTGTTATTTTTTAAATAGCAAACACAGTTCAGCAAACTGGAGGCTCCTGGTTCCAGTCATTGATGTGCAGAAGTCTGGGAGGAAAGTGAAGCTGCACAGATCTAACACCCAGTGATCACAGGTTAATTTAATGTTCTCCAGTTATTCTGGGAAGACTGAAAACAGGTCTGCCTAACCCAGCATCAAATGAACAGCAAAGGCAGTCATTAATGCTCCAGCACCCTGCTCTCCAGATAATAGTGGTTCACACAAGCAGGCCCCCTTTGATTTCACTCAGTTCTCTGTATGAGTTGTCTAACATCAACCACTGTTCTGCTTTAAAAAGAAGCACACTTCAAGAGGCTGTTGACATGACTGGTGAAGGCCTTTCACATCCCATCAAAGGGGTTTATATTCAAAGAAGAGGTAAAAGGAACTGAACACTGCTCCCTGCCCAAACTAGGACAAACCACACAGGTATGGGCTGACAACCTCCAGACCCTCCTTTGTCTGACCTTGTTATTTCTCCCAGCATCACATTCACAGATGTAAAAACACTAATGGGGCTTTCCAGGATTTGCTTCCTCCCTCCCCAAGAAAGCTGACCTTTCCTTCTGCTAACCCTCATAGGCCCACTGTTTGTGTTGTCACTTATTTCATATTTGTCTGTCACCTAGAAATAAAGTTACAGAATGCTTAGAGCATGTATCTTGGAACAAATGTGTTCAAACCTCTAATAGTCACTGACTTGACTCGGCAATTCAGTCTTTGGCACAACACACAAAATGGTCTGTGCAGGCCTCATGACACATGCAAACCTCCAAGTAAGAGTTAGTTGTTGTAGTGACAGTGCTTTAACAAAATGAGCTATGGAGTTGGGCTGGCTGAGTTAAAATTTTTGACATTTTTGTTAATGGCTCCATAGTTAGGCACCATAGTTAGCCACTGTAGTTAGCCTCAGTCTTCCTTTGCTGTAAAATGGGAATAATCACAATGTCTGTTTCAAAGAAGTTTGTGAAACAGATGCAGAGAAAGTGAACAGTTGTGCCCTGATCTCCCAAGGCTTTCAGGTAGGGACCAATTCTGTCCTTCCAGTACTTAGTCAGAGGCTGGGGATAGGGACTATTAGATTTATAGATTCGGACTTCTTGGCTAAGGACTCCCTTCATACCCCCCTCTCCAAACACATGCACGTACACATATATGCCACAGCCTCTCACTCCATACATACTCATACATCTCCCACGGCACCCTGTTGCCACCCACACCACAGTTGCCATACACACTACACATTGGGTACTTCCCCAACACATACAATCACATGCCACAAACGAATAACCACATATATCATATCCACCATGCACATATGAATAGACACCATTCAGCACAAACATAAATGAATCACAGACAGTAGACACACTTCCACACACATGTACAATATGCAAACACAGTATTCATAATATTAGCTAGACAACTGGCCAAGATACTGCACACATCCATAGTCCATTTATACATCACACATATACACACACACACAGCTTTCTCTCAGCTACTCAGCTGAGCCAAGAGGAGTGGTGAAGGATTCAGCAATGTGATGATTCAGCTTTCAGGGCCTGTTGCTGCAGGCAGGAGGGTTCCCATCAGCTGTAGCCTCCTCCCTGGAAAGGCATGAGGGGAGAATTCCAAATTCACATTTTGGCCTGAGGAAAAGGGTGCGGCATTATGATATTTTTCCTTTACAGATTGTTAAGTAACATGTGCCGAAGCCAAGATATCATTTGTCCAAGTTGAGGTATAGGTGAGGCTGTTTTCCCTTTCTGAAGATCTACTCTGCTCTAATGAGTTTTGTATTATCATTTGCTGCCTTTCTTCATGAGCAAAAGATCGGTGGGCCCAGAAAGTCCTTCAGGGAGCTATGCTCTGGGGAACCTTTCTTATTCAGAGGTTTTAAAGAATTTTCCAATTTTAAGACTCTCCTCCCCACCCCCAACACACACTTGGACCTCTTAGTCCATTCATAATTAGCAGCAGGCATCAGCCCTCAGAAGTTGCGGTTCTAAGAAGGATATAGACAATCTAACTTGGAAAAACAAATTTGATGGTTCTGATGCAGATAGGAACACAGACAACACTCGCAGAAACACCAGACTGACTTGTTTCCTGGGTGGAAAAACTCACTCTCAATTACTAAAAACCATCTGGGACAGGGAGTTGACAACAAGGCAAGGACCAGGCCTCATGACTTCCTGCAGCAAGCCTACTGTTTTTCAAGTATTTTAGTCAAGTGTATTGATTCTTCTTTCTCTTAGATGACCAAGAACTTTAGATGCGGTCAGCTAGCTGCAGTAGAAACCAATGAGCTTTTCTTGGAAGGCAAATGGATCCTACTGGGTTCCCATGACCCCCAGTTTCTCCAATAGAAGTCATTCCTTTTATGCACAGTACACTTGCTAGCACCAAGCCTCAGCCAAGCTAAACAAATTTCAACTGCACAGAATTAAGGAGAAGGAAGGATTTAATTTCTGTATCAGAAGAACTATTACTCAGAAGCCAAACTTCTTCTATGAAAGGCACCTCAAAATCTCACAGACATTTTGGAAAACAAGGTCTGCTGTCAGAAGTCACAGGCATTAACTCTGGACTGCAATGTGTTTTATAAGTAAAGTTTTATGAGAAGACAGCTCTGCAATTCATTTATTTATTTTCCTAATGCTGTATCTGTGCGAAATGGCAGAGATCCAACATATACCATACAGTTAGAGTATCCTAAAATAGTTGCCATCTGCTTTTTCATGGAGAATCTTTGTCAGTCTTGGCTTAAATTGTCACCTGGGACACTCCTGTGGTCCTAGGAATATGTAATAGAACTTGAACTTAGCAGACAAAAGAAACTTCCAAAAAGTGCTATGCTGTATTCTGTACAGCCCGTCTTTAATGCAGACTGTTGTTTAGATCATGGAAATCTGAAGACTATTTTGGGGAGCCATCTTGATCATTTCAGAGACTTATTTAGCATGTGGATGAAATTCTCATTGTATGTACTAAAACTATGCTTTATTTTGAGGATTCTGCTGAAGAACATATTGAATAAAATCATACCCTAAATCAGGTCCTTAATAAGCACCAGGCATTTCTTACACACTGCATGAACCCTTCCTCATTCTCACCTAGTATTAAATATGATTAGGTTTGAGCCATGATTACATGGGTAGCTTTCCTTTCTGGATCTAGCAGCTTGATAAAAACAGGGATGGAAATCTGGGCCCAGGACTGAGAGACATTTCCAGAAGCAGATTCTATTGTTGTTGCCTAGCAACAATTTGAGAGGAGACATTGAGATTCAAAAGGCCTGAGGACTTGGCACAAGATGACTTGTGAGCCATTACTGAGAAATGGTCCCTGAGTTATGCTCTTCATTGCACCTCTCAATTTCACACATGCTTGTACATTCACATACCCTTTGGCCATTCAAATAATTTGTGCTACAGGAATGGACTTGGTTTATAAACTCTTCAACAAAGAGTTTTTACTGGGAGACAAGAGCACTATGTGACAAGAGGCTATCATCATGATATGTGATATTGCAGGAGACATAATTTCAAATATGCTTTTACACATAGAGGAGTCTTACACTAAGCCCATGGGGTTTGAAATTAAAGCACCAGAATTTGACAAGTACTACTTTCTAGAGCAGCTATATGGATTAAATAGGAAGACCTACTTATAGTTCTACTATCGTGCGTGATATCTTATGAAGACAATTCCTGGTGATGATAATGATGATGATATTTTCAGAAAGAATGAAGCTGGGTAAAACTTTCCAGCTCTATTATTACAAGGCATGTATTGTTAGAAAACAACAGAGGAAGTGATAAATCAGCTGCAATGATGCCCTGCCTTAGTGACTCATTCATAGTGTCACTCATACCCTTTACTCTTTAAATTGCGATCCCATTCTTCTAGCTTTGGACATAGAAATTTCTTTAGTTTTCTAGCAAACATACCTAAAGTCTAGCAAACATACCCGAAGTCAAGGCTTGGATAATTCTTGAGTATGTCTGCTTTTCTTCTTGCCTGATTGGATTTGCTTGGAAGTAGACTTCTACCGGCTCCAAGAGACAAAGCCTGGATTAGCTTGTTGGAGGATAAAGTACCAGACATGTAAACAGCCACACCAAGCTGTTTCTGGACCAGTCATTCTTCACAGGGCTGAGAGAAAAATGTCAACCAGGATCAACAGAAATATCTGCTTCTCACCTGACTAAAAATGCATGAGCCCAGTCCAGGCTAGATAAGACCAGTCAAAATCAGAAGAACATTCCAGATGACCTTTCAGTCACAAAATATAATAAATGGCTAAGAACGATACAATGAAGCTAAGGAATAATTTGTGGCACAGAAACTGATAGATGAAGAACATACAGCACATGTAGAATACTAGTAAGCAATCACCCAATGATGAGAACATTTTTGCCGTGTCTGGGGGTTCGCTTGTGATTTTCTTCCTTGTACTAATGGTAATAGACCTAAAGCCCACAAAAGGAGACAAATTCATAGTAGCGTTTTCCTCCTTTGTCAAAATACTAGCCCAATCCATAGAGATGAATAATTTCAACAAAGCAATTGCTAATAAGTTAAAGTAATAATGTATTAATGAAATATATCACACTAATTATAGACAGAAAGTCTCCTGAAAAGAAGAGTCTAATTCAGGCTGAAAGTAGCACAGGTAAATTTCCCAATGTTCAAACAGAAATATAAGGATTTTTCATTTTCTGTAGACATCACTGGTTTTCTAAAAGACTGGAACAGTTTGTTGGTGATAAACAAAACCTGAATGAGACATGATTATGAATTCAGAGACAGAACTGGCTCACAAAGGTTGAACAGAAAGGAAGCAAGGGAAAGCCAGTGTGTGAGAGATGTCATTAGCTTGTTTGACACCATGCTTTGTATCAGTCAAAAGCTAATGTTTATCATGTCTAGACCACCATGGCAGACTTTAAGCCCTGCAGACAAGGAAAAGCAAAATATTCAAGGCTAAGAGACAGCTGCAGGTAGTACTTGACACTGGTTGGCACAGTACACTTGCAGCAGACTGTAAGGTGCTGATTATATGAGTTAGTAGGCAAAGTGATAATGACTCAGTTAATGTAAGCATATGCCATTCACTCAATTATTAGTGAAATTTTCTTATAGAGGTGTACAATGATCGAATGGCAGAAAAAAAAACTTTAAAGAAATGTTCAATATCCTTAGTCATAAGGGAAATGCAAATAAAAACAACCCTGAGATTTCACCTTACACCCATCAGAATGGCAATACATGCTGGAGAGGATGTGGAGAAAGACAAACCCTCCTCCATTGCTGGTGGGAATGTAAACTTGTACAACCACTTTGGAAATCAATCTGGCACGTTCTCAGACAATTAGGAATAGTGCTTTCTCAAGATCCAGCAATACCACTCCTAGGCATATCCAAAATATGCTCAAGTACACGACAAGGACATTTGCTCAACCATGCTTGTAGCAGCTTTATTTGTAATAACCAGAATCTGGAAACAACCCAGATGTCTCTCAACTGAGGAATGGATAAGAAATTGTGGGACATTTACGCAATGGAATACTACTCAGTAATTAAAAACAAGGAACTCATGAAATTTACAGGAAATGGTGGGAACTAGAAAAGATCATCCTGAGTGAGGTATCCCAGAAGCAGAAATACACACATGGTATATACTCACTTATAAGTGGATATTAGACACATAATATAGGATAAACATATTAAAATCTGTACACCTAAAGAAGTTAAGCAAGAAGTAGAACCCTGGGTAAGATGCTCAATCCTCACTCAAAAAGGAAAATGGGACAGACATCAGAAGAGGGAAAAAATAGAGAACCAGACAGGAGCCTACCACAGAGGGCCTCTGAAAGACTCTACCCATCAGGGTATCAAAGCAGATGCTAAGGCTCATAGGCAATCTTTGGGCAGAGTACAGGAATCTTAAGAAAGAAGGGGAAATAGAAAGACCTGGAGAGGACAGAAACTCCGCAAGGAGAGCAACAGAACCAAAAAATCTGGGTACAGTTGTCTTTTCTGAGACTGAAATTACAAACAAGGAGCATTGATGGAGATAACCTAGAACCCCTGCACAGATGTAGCCATGGCAGCTCAGTATCCAAGTGGGTTCTCTAGTAAGGGGAATAGGGACTGTCTCTGATATGAACTCAGTGGCTGGCTCTTTGATCACCTTCCCTTGATCGGGGGAGCAGTCTTACCAGGCCACAGAGGAAGACAATGCAGCCAGTCCTGATGAGACCTAATAGACTAGGATCAGATGGAGGGAAAGGAAGACCTCCCTATCAGTGGACTTAAGGAGGGGCATGGGAGGAGATGAGGAGGGGAGGGTAGGCTTAGGAGGGGACCAGGAAGGGGGGGCTACAGCTGAAATACAAAGTGAATGAACTATAATAAATAAATAAATAAATTTAAAATTATGTACAATGAACAATACAAAGTGATACAATTTTTTGAGTGGTTGAGAAAGGGTTTATTACTCTTAAATATACTGAGCCATAGTCCATTGAGGAAAGCCAAGACTGGGAAGGACAGAGAATCTGCTGCAGAGACCATAGAGGAGAGATGTACACTACTCGCTCAGCCTCTTTTCATTATTTTTAAAAATATTTATGTATTTTATGTATATGGGTTCTCTTTCATTTTTTAAAATTTATTTTTTTATTTGTGTATTAACTTCATGTCCTAATAATAGCCCCCATTCTTCTTCTCCTGGTCCCACCCTTCCTCCTTCCCTTATTCTCCCTCTCCTGCCTCTCAGAAAAAGGGAGCCTCCCCATCAATCCAACCCAGCAAATCAAGTCACATCAGGACTGATTGTATTGTCTTCCTTGGTGGCCTGGCAAGACAGTTCCACCAGGGGGAAGTGATTGAGAAGCATGAAACAAAGTCCTCATCAAATACAGCCCCCACTCCCTTAATAGGGAACCCATATCAAGACCAAGCTGCCCATTGGGTATGTATGTGTAGGGGGCCCAGGTTCAGACCATGCATGGTCCTTGTTTGGTGCTATAGTCTCCACAATCTCCACCACCTGAGCCCAGGCTAGTTGGCTCTATTGTTTTTCTTGTAGAGTTCCTGTCCCCTCCTGTTCCTTCTATCCTTGTCTCAACTCTTCCATAAGGCTCTCTGTGCTCTGCCCATTGTTTGGCTATGAGTTTCAGTTTGTGTTTCCATCCACTGCTGGATGGAGCCTCTCAGAGGACAGTTATGCTAGGTTCCTGTCTGCAAGAAAAGCAAAATGTCATTAATAGTGTCAGGGATTGGCTCTCTCCCTTGATTTGGTTCTCAGGTTGGGCCAGGCATTCATTGGATAGTTCCTCAGTCTCTGCTCTATCTTTATTCCTGCATATCTGTGGGTAGGATAAATTTTGGGCCAATGTTTTATGGCAGGGTTAGAGTTTTCCTCTCTCTACTAGCAATCCTGTCTGGTTAGAGGGAGGACTCTTCAGTCTCTATGACCCCTTTACTAGAGGCTCAGCTAGAGACTCCTCCATATCCTTCAAGGAACCTACCCTGTCACAAGTCTCCAGCTTGTCTCAGAGGTTACCCCACCAATTGTTTCTTCTCTCTCTGTATGGCCGTTGTCCTCCTCCCTCCTCCGATTTGATCCCCACTCTCATTTTTCTCAGCCATTCCCTTTCCTATCCTGTTCCATCTCTTCAATCACTTCTGCTGTCTATTCTATGTTCTCTTCTGAGTGAGATTCAAGAATCTTCTCTTGGGCCCTCCTTGTTACTTAGCTTCTGTGGGTCTGTGAATTGCAGTATAGCTATTCTGTACTATATAGCTAATATCTGCTTAAAAGTGAGTACATACTACATGTGTCTTTTTGAATCTGGGTCACCTCACTCAGGATGATCTTTTCTGGTTCCATTCATTTGCCTGCAAATTTCATGATTTTCTCATTTTTAATAGCTGTCTAGTATTCTTTATGTAAATCTACCACAATTTCTGTATCCATTCTTCAGTTGAGGGATATCTGGGTTGTTTCTAGTTTCTGGCTATTATGAAGAAAGCTTCCTATGAACATAGTTGAACAAATGTCTGTGTTGTATGGTGGAGCATCTTTTGGGTATGTGCTCAGGAATGGCATGGCTGGGTCTTGAGGTAGAGCTATTCCCAGTTTTCTGAGGAAGTGCTAGATTGATTTCCAAAGTGATTGTACATATTTGAAGTCCCACCCCACCCGCAATGGAGGAGTGTTTCCTTTTTTCCACATGCTCGCTGGAATGTGCTGTCACTTGAATTTTTTATCTTAGCCATTTTGAGAGGTGTAAGATGAAATTTGAGAATCATTTTGATTTACACTTCTCTATTGACTAACGACATTGAGCATTCCTTTAAAATTTTCTCAGCCATTTGAGATTACTCTTGAGAATTCTGTTTACCTCTGCACCCCATTTTTCGATCAGATTATTTGGTTTGTTGGTGTTTAATTTCTTGAGTTATTTATGTATTAGTCCTTTGTCAGATGTAGGGTTGGTGAAGATCTTTTCCCAATCTGTAGGCTACCATATTGTTGACAGTGTCCTTTGCCTTGCAGAAACTTTTCAGTTTCATGATGTCATATTTATCAATTGTTGATCTTAGAGCCTGAGCTGTTGATGTTCTGTTCAGGAAGTTGTCTCCTATGCCAATGAGTTCAAAACTGATTCCCACTTTTGTTTCTAATGAATTTTTGAAACACAAAATTTTAATCCATTCAATCATTCTACTTGCTAAGTATAGGGAACACAAGGGAATCAAAAAGAAAGAAAACAAAACATGGTCCTCACATCCTAAGAATTTGTAGGCTAGACACAAGACATCAAGAAACAAGTTCCCCTCAACAACCAAAAACCACCTAACAAAACTCCAATGTCTACATGAGAATAACTCTTTTAAATTGTTATTCAGGGCTGTCTATGAGACTCCCAAAACTTAAATGCTATGGCTGTTGCCCTTGGTTAATCATAAAGATGGAAAGTAGACCTCTCTTGCTAAAGCCACCATGCAATTCAGAAACAGGGCCCAGAGGCCACTGAGCTGGAGCTGAAGTAAATATCTCCTCCATGAGGAATAGCATTCATTATACTAGAAGACACTGTGTAAGCATCCAAAGCAGAGAGTCAATATAACTACAGCCTGCTATGTAGTCTATGAACCATGTCAATGACCAGTATGGCATGATACAACTACAGGTGTAGTAGTGGCATATGCATCGTGGAAGTAATCAATGGCTCCATAATTAGAGTTAAGAACCTGGTCAACAAGAAGGAAACCATGCCTGGCACTGGAAACTTACTAACACTCAGTGTTAGTAAGTCATGATTATATGTGAAGAATCATTAATTTATTAAAATAGCGTAGTTCTTTTTTTTTTTGTTGTTGTTGTTGTTTGTTTTTTGAGACAGGGTTTCTCTGTGTAGCCTTGGCTGTCCTAGACTCACTTTATAGGCCAGTCTGGCCTCGAATTTATGGAGGTCTGCCTGCCTCTGCCTCCCTGACTTCTGGGATTATAGGCATGTGCCACTGCACATGACTCCCAAGATAATTTTCAATAACAATCTGTAAACATTTGTTCTTATACACCCAGGTAAGTGTAGTCTTAACTCATTAAGGAAACTTGCAACAAATGGAGACCACTATAGAAAAGCACAACCAATCAATATGCAGAATTGTGAATCTAAGTCCCCATGATGCATCTACAAAACAGTACCACCCCTAAGGATTAGGGAAAACTGCAGAAGAGATGGTGGAAAGATTGTAATAGTCGGAGGATCAGGAGTTAGTTGTGAGATTGTATCTCCTGGTAACATCAGAATGTTACCATAAAGTCTTACCAACACAACTACCCAAACACAAGCTCAACAAGGACGACACCAACAAATACATCAAAATTCACTGGAAAAAGCCTACGAGGCCCCAATGCTACACAAAGGACTGCAGGCAACCGAGTAAA
This sequence comes from Psammomys obesus, assembly GCF_907164565.1. Lineage (NCBI taxonomy): Eukaryota > Metazoa > Chordata > Mammalia > Rodentia > Muridae > Psammomys > Psammomys obesus. Next base: position 15,788,390 of record NW_026596079.1, on the reverse strand, counting down.
GTTGAGAGTGGGAAGAGTGGTCCTCTCCAGGAAGCGCACACCAATTAATTATCCAGTGCCAAACTGTCAGCCCTGAAGACATATATACAAGTAACATAGTAGGAACTCCACAGGTTATATTTGGGAATATATGTGCATATGCAAATACATGTAAACAAAAGGGGGGTCATGAATTTGAAGATGAGCAGGCAGGGACATACATGAAGGTTGGGTGAAAGGAAAGGGAAGGAAGACATGTAATTAAAATAGAATATCAAAATAAAGAAAACTAAAATAAAGAAATGTAATAAGTTTAAGAAGAAACACACACACACACAAACAAGCTAGCCCTGAGCATGTTGAAAACCATTAAGAAGGAGCCAGGAGGTACTGTTTCCTCCTCCCTGTCATGTTTTGTGTCAGAGGAGAACCACAGGAGAAAAACACATAGACAGTAGCATGTCATCTTTACTGATAAGGAAAATTAGGATTGCATAAAGTGACACCAGATTTGTCACCCAGAGGTCTTACTAACATTTCAGCCATGAACTGTCCTTCTTCACAATGTGTTCTCACATAGACAAAGTCATACTCTCTTTGATCATAACAAAACGCAAGTCAAACACTAAGAGTGGAAGAACAAGGAAAAAGAAAGAAAGAAACAAACAAACAAACAAAAAAGATTAGGATAAACTTTACCAGCCCCTTCTTCCAAACCCATGAGTCTCTCTTGCATGACAAAGTGTGAGAAATGGAGAAAGATTTCATTAGTTTCTCACATTATGGTTTTATTTTACGGAAAGAGGAAGCCCAAGAATAGGAGAAGAGGAAGCCAAGAAATCTCCTCTGTCCTAGCCTAATCTGGACTTGCAGATCAAAGAAGACTCCCCTGAGGAGTTTACACTTGGTGCTAAGGAGGTGTCACACAGGTGAAGAGACAATGTCTTAGTGGCTTTCAGAAAAGGCAGTTATCAAGAAGTGGTTCAGAAGTAGTTTATATCCAGTATGTGTCTAGATTGATAAGTTTATTGGTGTAAGTGAAGAGGCGTGGCATTCTCAGCCAAGGCTGAGAAATGATATTAGCTTCTGCTCAATGATGGAAAGCACACTTTAAGGAGCATGAAGGTCAGCTTCAGCAGGTCTGTGGAGAGTGTGTTAGATTATAGATAAGTTAGTAACTCTAGGGCTAAGTATGAGAGCATCTGGTGTTGTAGAAAGTTGGTTATTAATATCTACTATTAATCCATATAATCATCACAGCAGTTATTTTATAACCAAGTACCATATCAACAAAAGAAACAGACACCTGTTAGAATTTTAATGTGCCTTAAACACTGGGGCTGAGCAGAAAGTTCCTCCCTAAGCTAGCAACATATCCCTCCTAGCTTTTACCTCCTAAGCCCACACCCCATGCCAATTTTAATTTCTAGCTGGGCTACTTACCATGCAATATCCCCAAAATACTTGCACATATGTCTCATCTGGGCTGTTTCTCCAAATCACCAATCCTCAGAGCGGGCTCCTCCCAGCCACGTGCTATTTGTTCATGCTAACCCGTGACAGCTCTGCCTTCTCTTCCTTCCTTCTCCTGCACCTGTTTCTCCCTTTCCACCTATGATCCCTCCATCCTCAAAGCCCACAAACCTTAGCTTCACCTACCTCTTTTTTTGTTCTTCCCAGGTCTGACATTTATTCAGCCAATCAGGGATAATTTCAGGCAAGGTTACACAGTATCATTTTGGTATGAGTGAACGTTTGCTTATAAAACAAAGAATCTCAGGGGGCAGGCAATTAATTAATTACAGAGCACCAGACCATGCCGTAACAATCTGGCTTAATAGGTAGGGAACCAAGATGGGAAGTGACACATCCTCTGAGCTGTGCTATACCAGCTTGATCTTATTGCAGAACAGTGAGAAGATATGAGGCCCTAGTATATAGAAGCTAGAAGGTGGCAGAGAGAAAGAAAAGATCTTATGGAGATGAAGAATGTAAACTATATAAAAATCCAGACAGTGAGTTTTGATGAATAAGACCCCCCCAAATTGCAGCAAGATATTAGAGGAGACCTGATCTAGCTTCATGGCCTTGGGCAGCTGAAAGAAAAAGAAAAAGAAAAAGAAAAAAAAATGACATTACAGGGAAATATAGTTTGAACAGAAATTTTAAAGTAAATGTCATTGTGAGTATTCACCTAGTAGAATTTCTCTAAGTATTTTTTTCAAGGTAAAACTACAGGGAATACCAAAAGCTGTACAAAGCAATAATAAAGTGTTCAGACTATATATCAAAAATTATGGCTGCATTCTGAGATGGATGACAATCACACACACTCACACACATTGAGAAGGAAAAGAAAGAAATTGCTCAAGGAAATGATATCTTGAAAGGATATCTCTTTTGCAACAATAGGTAAATACCTGTCAAATAAAAAATGATATAGTTAGGCTGGGAATTTCTAAAATACAGTGTGCCTAAGGTGGAGAGACTGATGTAGCCTCAATTTTATTTCTGATTTTATTGATTTTTTTTTGCTTCTTATCTGCAAAATGGGGAAGAAAATTGCTGCTCTAGTATTTGGAGAATGATGGTAAAAATACTGAAAGACAGAAAGAATTATACTTACAAATACTTACCAATTGAATTTAATGTTCCTGCCTCCATACATCAGGTCAGCCTGTGTTGTGCAGTGAAGATGATGGTGAGTGAGGCTGGATTCCCTTAGCCTGATTTTTGCACTGGGAGAAGCTGACTTGTCTCCTTCTCTGGAGGAGTGAGATGGAAGTCAGAGATGGGAGAGGAATGCAGCTGGGAAATAACACAGTATCTCACATTGAAAGGGGATAAAAGATTTGCTGAGTATGTTGAATAGCCACACAAAGCAGAGGACAGTCCTCCTAGATTTTCTGAAGGATATCATGACGCAGACTGCCTACAAGCTAAAGGATGTGATCTCAGCACTGCTTAAGAGGATGAAGCTGCTTGGAGATGATATGATTTGGAGCCTTGCAGTTCTCTAGATTATAGCACAGTTCAGTATGGGGAAGTAGGGCTGGGGCTAGGGGTGTGGAGCAGATGCCGAGTTTAAAAAAAGAGAGAACTGAGATATTTCCTGGGGCTCAGGAGATGGTGGAAGTGTGTGATTCAACTGAATGGAGAAAAGTCTGGAGAAGTATTTATTATATGTGTGTATATGTATCCGTGCCATTGAGCAGTCACAGGAAAAGCAAAAATAGAGATGCTAAAGAGATGATGTCTCCTGTATATTCAACATCAGACCTAGGGGCTGCTTTCTTTACATTGCAGGTCCATAGGGCCTGTACTAAATACAGGCCCTGTATTTATTATTTACAAGCCCTGCATGCTTAGAAGAGAGCAAATGTAACATGAGGCTGAACAGAAGAGCAGGGATTCAAACAGGACCCTAACTTTCAATAAATGATTAAGTAACTGATTAGATCCACTTTTCTACCAATCAACATAGAATAAATGTAGTACTTTTTTTCTTAAACTTAAAATTTTAAATTGAGGTGAGAGAGAGTAAAATAGTAGAGAAATAAGAGACTCATGCATCAACCTTTATCTTATTCTGCTTAATAACTTCAAGCTTTCTAGTTTGCTGTAACTCACTTACTGTTTTCTTATCCTATCACAATATTCTGACCAGGATATAGGCCTTGTTGAGGATGGGTACAATCTATGTTGATTATATGTAAATGAGTGTCTGAAGAATAGTAGGCATTTGATATTTGCCATAAAAAGTCAATGTTTCCTTTTATTGCTTAGCACATCCAAATTGTATTAGCAAAGTATAATATTATTAACATTTGATTTATTTCCTTATCCCTTATCCTTCCCCTTTTCTCCTTCTCAGAATCTGTGTCTCTATCTTTTGTAACTGACCTTGATAGAAGAAAGGACAAGAACTTTATTTGAGGCAACACAAATAACAGGTAAGTGTGTCCTATGTTAGTGCCCACTAACTTCTTTTGATCGTTACCGTGAGGAGGGCATTCTGGTAGTAGGTAGAAACCATAACGACAACTGAAAGATATATGGCACATTGAGAGACCTTTCCAGATATACACCGTGGCTCTGGATTATGCTGCTTGGGAGACTAGCCCTGCTTTAATCATAAGCTTTGGTATGGTATCTAGCCAATGATGCATAGATTTTTCATGGGCTGTATACATCACTTTCTTAATCCCCATGAAGGAAAAGAAAAAAAAATCTATTCTCAGAGTTTAAATTTCTACTCCAAATGAGCTTTTCAGTTTTATCCTTCTTCTTCTTTTTTTTAAAGCCCAATTTCATTGCTTCCTCCTTGTGAATGAAAGATCACACAGTCATGGGTTTCTGAAGGTTATCTATAGCTTTGCCTAAAATGGTTATAATTGGAGAAATGAAATAGTGCTAACTGCCAAGGCTGAATAACATTATAACATTATGCAAAATGAAGGCACTTTGGAAGAATAAAGGAGTGATGACAATGCAAATCAGAGCCAGTGAAGGTCAGCCGTTTTGCATAAAGTGCCTTGCAGTCTAATTCATGTGAACTTCGCCAGAGGAGAGAAAAGTGACTTATTAAAACACAATGCTTTTTCAAAAAGCATTACTGCCAAGAGAGCCTTGGATCTGCTTATAAGTCCCACAGGCAGCCACAGGATTCAGCAAGGAGCTGGTCAGTGAGAGGCAAGCTAAAATAATAGATCTTCTGTTCAGAAATAAGATACCCCAACTTCATGGCAGCATTCAACCTTCCTTTCTTAACCCTTTGGTGGCTGAGAAATGTTGGTGGTTTCCAAACAGGTCTAGACAGCTGTTTATATGTGGGTTCCCACATTTGCTCTTTCCTTTGTTCCCACAACTCTTTGCAGACTCACAGGCTAAAAGGATTAGCTCCTAAGACCTGTACTTGTAAGGACTGAGGTTTACTTGCAAGCTCTGATGGACTCTGAGGTTCAAGGCTATTCCACTACACCATACTCATAGACACAGCTATAAGCTGTGCTTTGTGAGAATTAAGCCCCACACTTAGAGAGGGAAGGCTTATACAGCAGTGTTAAATCTCTGGCATCCAATGTTTATCTTCGTTTTACCTTCTCTGTCACATCACTTGTTCTCAGACTGAGGTCCAGGCAGAAGCTAGGCTCTAACTTCCCATCCTCTTTCTCAGGATCAGCTCCTAAGGATGATATTTACTTCACTGAAAATATTAAATAACCTGGTATAAGAAATGCAGCATACTAGCTGGCTATACTGGCTCATGCCTGTAGTCCTGGTCCTTAGGAGGCCAAGGCAAGGGGATTATTGAGACTTTAAGGCCAGCATGGGCTACATAATGAGTTTCAACCTGAGCTCTAGTCTATCTCAAGAAAACAAAACAAAACAAAACAAACAAAACAAAACAAAACAAAACAAAAAAACAAACAGAAAGAAATGGAGGCAGTGCATGCAAATGATAGCCAGTAAAGGTCAATTCTTTTGCACAAAGTGCTTTTGGTCACACCTAGGTGAAGTTCCCCTTAGGAGAGAGAACCAAAGAAAGCAGAGCGCCTTTTACAGAGCTAAAGACAGACTTTAAAAAGTCAGTCTTCTTGAACTGGTCCTCAGCTTTCTCCTGGTATGAACTGTGTAATATTAGGCAATCTTCTTTGTAAAGTGGGGTGATTTGAAGTCATGCTTGAAGACGAACATTATTAGCCATTTAAATTCTTATCCTAGTGACTTACACAGCAATGCTTCTTGAGGTGATGTGTTCTACATTGATTCCTAGCAACATAATGGCCCAATGACAGCAACTTTGTCATGTCCTCCTTTCCCAGAATCAGTCACACTTGCTGCGTTCCATCATGAACACTTTTTCTCCTGTGCAAAAGACCATCTTCTTGTCTCCTTTAAAATAAGTAGTGATGATGTCACTCAGTTCAGACATTTGACTCAAGAGAAAGGTGGCCAGCAAATGCACAACAGGGGCAGACACTGTCTTTCCTTCTTTCTTCCTTCTATTATTGCGATTTGGAGGAACTGGAAAATCCATTTTATAACATGCCATGACAGCAATGAAGGTAAAAGACAAAGTTTTTTAATATAATGAGAGATGGTAAGAGTGGGCATCCCTTGTAAAAATGCCTGCATTAGTTATCCATGTATAAGAGATTCTACATTCTTGACACACAGCGAGAAAGGCCTAGAATTTTTTCCATCCCCTGTTAAGACAAGTTTTCAAAGCATTCCTGACTTACTCTGTATGGCCACAGCACTAAGAAAATACCCCTTCCCCATTTCCCTCTCTGAGGAGTATGTCCCAGACAATCTTCTGCAATCACAGTCACATTTGTAAGAGAAGGAGTAGAAGCAGATCTCTCTCTATTGGTGGCCAGCAGCATGAAGAAGAATTTGTTTTTTCCAGAGGAAATATCCTTCCTGTTTCTGCTATGGCACACATCATTTCTGTGGCATTTGTAAAGGCTAGTCAAGTTGGTATGACCACTGCTTGCTTTTAAAGAATGATTTATTCAATTTGTCAGAATCACTACCATGTCACCTGATTTGAGATATTTTCCTAGCCATCTTGCTTACTGACTTCCTTCAGACCCCAAGGCTGAATTCCTTGGACTGAAACCCAAATGAGCTTCGGCACTCACTGTCAAGAGGTACACAACTGTCATTGCAGACATAAGCCTTTTTTGTGTGTACTCAGGTGTTTTGCTATCAGAATAAGAACCTGCCTCTATCTAGTCTCAGGGATTGTAGGGTAAAATCATAGTGACTTACATTTTCACAGAACTGCCATATTTAATCCTGTGTTTGATGTAACATACCACCCATTTTGCTGCTTAAATATTAGAGTGTTTTTTTTGTTTTTTTTTTGTTTTGTTCTGAGCCTGTGGCTAGTAAGGATAATTTATATTGACAGAATATATGTGTCCTTTGATATAATCTACAAGATCACCAAGAATGCCGTGTCCTGGTGTCTTTCCCTTCTTGGCATCACAGTTTTTATAACACCTGTATTTCTTTACATTTAATCATCATTTAGGCATCTAGGCTGTTAAAAGAAGTAGCAGCATGACTCGTTTTGGCTTAGGCACACATGGTTCATTTATCATATTCTCTTGATTTGCTGAACTTAGATAAGTGCAAATGAGTAATTAATTTAAGAGAACAGTACTATTAAAATACTTAAAAGAATACTATATGGAAGGGAAGAAGAAAGATAGTTTGATATCCAAAAGTGCAAGAAAAAGTGCATTTATAAGAAACTTAGACGAACAATGGAGTCATAGGAAAAAATTCTTGTTACAAACACAGAAAAGCTAGAAGGGAGGAGAAAGAATTAACAACAATCCTATGAACCAGAACAATAAACAATCAAACTGTTGTTAATAAACAACCCCTTTCAATGATAGTTTGTAAGTAGTATCAACTGAACATTTAAAAGATGGGAAAAAAAAGAAAGAAAAGAAAAAATAGAAAGGAGTAAAAAGGAGAAGAGATGTGACTGAAATTAATAAAATTAGAGATGAAAAGAAGCCCTAAACCAAAATGCAAATAAAAACGACCCGGAGATTTTATCTTAGAGCCATCAGAATGGCTAAGATCAAAAACTCAAGTGACAACACATGCTGGAGAGGATTTGGAGAAAAACAAACCCTACTCCATTGCTGGTGGGAATGTAAACTTGTACAACCACTTTGGAAATCAATCTGGCACTTTCTCAGACAATTAGGAATAGTGCTTCCTCAAGACCCAGCTATACCACTCCTAGATATATATCCAAAATATGTTCAAGTACACGACAAGGACATTTGCTTCAACCATGTTTGTAGCAGCTTTATTTGTAATCGCCAGAACCTGGAAACAACCCAGATGTCTCTCAACTGAGGAATGGATACAGATATTGTGGTACATTTACACAATGGAATATTACTCAGCAATTAAAAACAAGGAAATCATGAAATTTGTGGGCAAATGGTGGGATCTAGAAAAGATCATTCTGAGTGAGGTATCCCAGAAGCAGAAAGACACACATGGTACATACTCTTAAGTGGATATTAGACATATAATATAGGATAAACGTAGTAAAATCTGTACACCTAAAGAAGCTAAGCAAGAAGGAGGACCCTGGGTAAGAGGATCAATCCTCACTCAGAAAGGAAAATGGGATGGACATCAGAAGAGGGAGAAAACAGGGAACAGGACAGAAGCCTATCATAGAGAGCCTCTGAAAGACTCTACCTAGCAGGGAATCAAAGCAGATGCTGAGGCTCATAGACAAACTTTGGGTAGAGTGCAGGCAATCTTATTAAAAAGACCTGGAGGGGACAGGAGCTCCGCAAGGAGAGCAACCAAACCAAAAAATCTGGACCGAGGAGTCTTTTCTGAGACTGATACTCCAAACAAGGACCATGCTTGGAGATAACCTAGAACCCCTGCACAGATGTAGCCCATGGCAGCTCAGTGTCCAAGTGGGTACCCTAGTAAGGGGAACAGGGACTGTCTCTGACATGAACTCAGTGTCTGGCTCTTTGATCACCTCTCCCTGAGGGGGGAGCAGCCTTACCAGGCCACAAAGGAAGTCCTGATGAGACCTGATAGGCTAGGGTCAGATGGAGGGAAAGGAGGACCTCCCTATTAGTGGACTTGGAGAGGGGCATGGGAGTAGTTGAGGGTAGAATTGGGAGAGAATAAGGGAGGGGGCTATAGCTGGAATACAAAGTGAATAAACTGTAATTAATATAAAAATAAAAAATTTAAAAAGCCCCAAACCTAATTGAATGAAAATAAAGTCAGACACATATAACATGATCTATATTTTAAAAAATGAAAAAAAGAAAGAAAAGAAAAGGAAAGAAAGAAAGAGGAAGAAAGAAAGAAGAAAGAAAGAAAGAAAGAAAGAAGAAAGAAAGAAAGAAAGGAAGAAAGAAAGAAGAAAGAAAGAAAGAAAGAAAGAAAGAAAGAAAGAAAGAAAGAAAGAAAGAAAGAAAGAAAGAAAGCTAAATAGTATGTGAGCCACAAAGTCAGTGACTAGTGGGACGGTCAGCAGAGCACCTTCATATGTCAAGATGACTGTTCAAGCTCACACCTGCATGTTGAGTATAAGAACAAATGGCAGAGAGAGGCAGACATGGTCAGGTACAGCACCTCTTCTTCTGGGCCTTGAATCTTCATCAGGGCCAGAAGCTGAAGGTGGCATTTCTAGTACACATCAGACTCTGCCACAGGCAAAATGTAGCATGAAGAAGACTTGTTACAGAGGCAGGACTGTGCGACATCACGACCATAAGAGGAGGACTGATTTTAAATATGGACACACTTGGGTTTTAGGGAGAGTAGCAACGTTCAAACTCCTTGGAATGACAGACTGAAGTCACTATTAGGAAGGCTACATCTGCCCACTCTGGAAAAGAATGAGCATCCAGGGCTCTTTCTGCTTGCAGCTTTCTAGATATTCAGAAAGCCTGTTTCTTTTCCTCCAGCCTCCCACCTGCCTCTCATCCTGAGACTCCACTTTCATCACCTTTTCCCCTAGATACTTTTGGCATTGAGTTTGGTTCAGGGACACAAATTCATTTTCATAACTATGCCCATCAAACTCTTAATGGAGAGAATGATGGAGGTAAGAATTGTAGGGTGGCTAGGACAACTTGGCTGTCACTTCTTACATTTTGTACATCTATTTGCTTATTTATTTTAATTTTCCTGTTCTAGAAACTGAAAGTTTAGCTTCACGCCTGTTAACCAAGAACTGTAACACTAAGCCGTATCGCCAGCCCTCACTGTTTTTCTTATTTGTTTATAATTTTATTTTGATTTAAAAGTTGTTTATTTTTATTTTATGTGCATTGTTGTTCTTTATGTATGTCTCTGTGAGGGTGCCAGAACTCCTGGGACTGGAGTTACGAACAATTGTGCGCTACCACGTAGCTGTACCCAGGTCCTTTGGAAGAACAACCAGTGCTCTTAACCACTGAGCCAGCTCTCTAACCCCCTATAATTTTATTTCTGATTTACTTCTTTATTACATGTATATATGTGTATAACTATATATGTACAATATATACACATATACACATATGTGCATATATACATATATAGATATGTAAAAGTGACAATTTTCAAGCCTATTTGAGGAGATCTTGGTAGTTGATGGCTGCTGGAGGTGGTGGACTCATTTTTTTTTTTTCTGAATGTGATACTTGTAGGCTGCCCATGCTTCAGTGGATAGCCTTTCCTTTGCTTTCAGAATATGGATGGGGCAGGGGGAGCATGAATTTGACCACAATACACTATACACACACACACACACACACACACCACACACACACACACACACACACACACACACACACACACACACATATACATATACTTGTATACATATATACATATACTTGTATATATGTATATATATATGTATACATATATAATATATATGTATGTATATGTGTGTGTGTATGGACACTGCCCCATCCATCTTCTCCTGGTTCTCCTCCAACACACACTCCCCTCTCAAGTTCATTTCTTCCTCTTTCTCCTCCTCCTCCCCCTCTCTTCCTATTCCTGTTCTTCTTCTTAACTCCTAATTCCAGCTAGTGTTGCTTGAATGTGAATGAATGTGGTACTATCTGCTGAAGCATGGGTAACCAAAAAGTACCATACTCAGAAAAAAAAAAAATGAGTTCGCCACTTTCAGCAGCCATCAACAGGCGATATCTCCTCAAATAGGAGTGTACAGACTTGGAGTGTTGACTTAGCTTGATCTTGAACAGATCTTAACACCATGCCTAAGTGGGTTTTTTTTTTTTTTTTATGACACAAGAATCTAATTATATTACCCAGGCTAGCTTGGAAGTCACCCATGCTGGCTTTCAATTTGTGATCCTATTATCTCAACCTCTCAGTAGCTGGAATTACAAGCCTGTACAAGCAGGCCTGGCTCCTTACCCTTCTTGCTAGTTTGGCATTTTGTAGTCTTCTCATAAGAGGGATAAAGCTCTTGCTTCCCACTTGCCATCACCCATCCACAGAGACAGATCCTAGGTGATTACACAGGTAAGAAGTCAATTTCCATAGCTCCCTTCTGATCGTAATAGAAAAACTCTAAACATTCAACAAATTCTACTGTACACATTTTCACATAAGGAGAGTAGACGAATATTATAATAGACATTGATTTCATGGATCAGTCTCAACCTTACAAGCATTTGGCTGCATGCAACTTATCCTTTTTGTCACTTTTTGGCTTGATATTCTTATATTTTATGAAAATTTCAGCCATTGTGACATTTTATTCCCAGCTATTTAAAAAAGCAGCTCTAGAAAATAAATGTAATTCCCCTACAACAATGCTACTGCAATATCACCCTTACCAAATGTCCTCTGTTGTTCAGTAAGTTTCTTCCTTAGCTGGCTGGCCTAGGCCACAGTCTGCATTGAGCATGTTTTGGAACTCTTTGAAAGACATCTAAAGGGCACACCGGGTTCCCTGAACCTCAGATGGAAGGGAACAATGACAGAGAACCGCCTTCCCCTTTTGAGTGATGGTTTTGCATGCCACGACCTTGGGCATTCTTGCTTAACAACCATGAATGGGAAAGGAAACAGGCCTATGATCATCCATTGGCATAAATTTGGGGTTGAGTGTTCAATATGAAAATCACATGCAAATCTGGGCAAATTTGCTGGGCTTTCCTGAAAGGGGCCAGTGTGAAGTAACAGCATGAGGATTACTGCATCTATTAGAAAACATGTTCTTAAATTTCTTGAACAGAGGCTCTGTTGGTTTATAGCAGTTTTACCTCCGTTTTGCTCCTCTAGGGAAAGAAAATCACCTTTTTGTTTCAGTTTGACATGTAAGTTCTTTGTTCCAAGCAGCAATTCTCTCTAGCTGGCCGGTGCCATTGCTACTACGTGGTGAGCTGCCCTTCCACAGCTCCAGGAGTTCCAAACTCAAGTTCCCATTCTTTGGGTGATACTGAGTCAGCTTTATTTCAGCTTTAAAATCACTGACAGTCCCTAGAAGATCAAGGAGCTAATGGGCTGATTTCTACTTCCAAAGATCTAGGTATCCCCAAGATGTTCTCCCCTTTATGAATTGCAGTTTCTCTGGTGTTTGGTGGGGACTGTGCCTATTTCATTGGTGCGTTCTTCCACCAAAGAAATAACGAAATTGAAGAAAACCAAAATTATCATTGCTGTCAATATTGTAATTGGACAGCTCAATTTCATTTTATTTGTTTACGAGGTATTTGGATTTATTCTTATAAATTGATGAATTGTTTTCCCTAAGGATGCCAAGCAAGGCATTAAAAGTCTCCTAGGTGTTCTGTGGTGAATATGGTAATTAAGTACCAGTTAAGAAATGGTAAAATCCCAATATTGTTTCAAAGATAAGAGAGGAAACCATGTGAGAGGTCTGGGATCTGGGAGCTGTGCCTAGCTTCCTGTTCTCTTCTGCAGTTTGTAACCTTGGTGCTGGAAAGTAAGGGAAAAGAAAACTTGGGTTTTCCCATAACCTTCCATATATGACTTTGTTTAGTCTTGAGCTCTCTACCAAGAAGCATTACTGTTGTTGTTTTGCAGACAACACAGGTTTGTCTTTGTAGACACAATCAATCCCATGTACAACAAAGAAAACCTCACTCCTTATTGTCCACTCACCTGTCTCCCTCTGTATCTTTAAAAGTAATAGATACTCACTCTGCTCAGTACTAAGAGGGGGAATATACACAGTCAGGCCAACTTATTTCTGACTCTTTTTGTTGGGTAACTGATGTTTGAGCCACTGCCCCTTTCAGGAACTAAATTGTATTCTATAATAACAACAAGTCCATACAGTTTTTAATCCTACCCAGGTCTTCACTCTGCCAGGACCATACCCAGGACCATACCCAAGTGCCTTCTTCTCCCTGCCTCCTCAGATACAGCAGGGGTCTCCTGGTCCACACTGTTCCATATCTCATCTCTCTTAAGCATGCCATCTTCTGAATGAATCAGACTACACCTTAGAGGCTTTGGTAAGTAGCTCTAGAATCATCTGTGTGAGGTCAAGACCAGGGTATCCATCTTCCTGATGGTTGGCCGGGTTATTTTCCCTCTGTTTCTGCTTCAATGTCCTCATCTGTGAAATGAGAGTAGCAATAACATCTAGTATCTGAATGACAGGGAAGGTGATGACATCAGCTGTTCCATGGGAAACCCTTGAACAGAACATGACAGGGAACAAGCACTCGGTCTTTAGTGGGCATCCCACTTTGTCTCAAGCTTTTCCAGTGGATAGTTGTTTACTGATTCAGGCAGTGTATTTGTTTCTGTTTTGGTTGCATCCCAGTATCTACCCACACTGTTGATACTCCAAGTATTTATTGCATGCTCTACTTACAACCTCTCTGAATCACACCCCACTGAACATTTGCCATGTAACAGATTTCTTATACACATTATCTCTTAAAACTCCCATATATCTGTTACTATTGCCATAACCACTTGCCTTTGAGGAAGTTTATGCTCAGAGCAGTCAGCAGCTACACATTGGATCACACAACTATTGACAAATGAGATAAAACTGAATTCAAGATCTAAGTGTCTGCTTTTGTGTGTGTCACAAAAAGAACAATGGGCCTTATGTAAACCCCATGTAAATAGAAGGTTCTGGTTTCATGAAATCAAAGCCTTAGCAAAGTAAGCAGAAGTTAGCAAAAGAGTCATAGTCCTTGGGTATTTTAATTATATATAAAAAGGATAACCCTTCTTTTCCTGGATACTCAAATGGATGCTGTCTCCTGAGAAGACATTTAGATCATGAAGGACTATCCTGCAGGGCCACAGATCTGTGTGAGGCTGAAGACCTTTGTGATAACTGGCGAATCTTGATGGCCATTCTTGAACTGGCATGCTTATGCCATGCCACTAGGCACCATTTATACACGATGATCTACTGATAGTGCTACTCAGACTCAGATGTGAATATGAACTGTCTGAAGAAATTTACTATTGATCTCACTGCATGTTTCAGGGGCATTCCTAAGATTATATAATTAATTTTTTTTTTGTTTAAGCTTTGTATGTGTGCACACCCATGCACGCTCAAGTGTGCATGCACATCTGTTCATATGTACAAGTCTACGTGTGTGTGTATGTGTGTGAAGAAACCAGAGGAAATCTTTGTTGTTCTCAGGCACATTCCATCTTATCCTTTTTTTAAAATTTTTTATTTAACTTTTATTAATTACACTTTATTCATTTTGTATCCTGCCATAAGCCCCTCCCTCCTCCCCTCCCGGTCCCACCCTCCCTCCCTTCCTGCATGCATGCCCCTCCCCAAGTCCACTGATAGGGGAAGTCCTCCTCTCCTTCTTTCTGATCTTAGTCTATCAGTTCTCATCAGAAGTGGCTGCATTGTCAGGGTTCTATGTTATCTCCATGGATAGTCCTTGGTTGGAGTATGATTCTCTGGGAAGTTCCCTGTGTTCAAATTTTCTTGTTCTGTTGCTCTCCTTGTGGAGTTCCTGTCCTCTCCAGCTCTTACTATTTCCCACTTCTTACATAAAATTCCATTCACTCTGCCCATCAGTTGGCCATCAGTGTTCAATCCCCATCCTGAAAGGCAAAGAGGATAGACATCAGAAGAAAAAGAAAACAGGAAACAACCTAGGAACCTGCCACAGAGGGCCTCTGAAAGCCTCTGTTGTGCAGACTGTCAAACCATCTTATCCTTTTTTTAAGAACAAGGTCTCTCACTGGCCTGAAGCCCACTGATTAGACTTGGCTAGTTGGCCAGTGGGCCCCTGGAATCAACCTATCTCTTCCTCCTCAGCACTGGGAAAAGAACTCAGGTCCTCATGCTTGCCCTTTACTGACTAAACTACCAATGTCCATAGCACTAAGATTACACATTTCAACACACTTCCAGTTTATGTGAAAGGCCTTTTCTAGAGACAAGGGTTTAAGTGCCTTTTGTGGGCTGTGAGCTGCTTAGCACAAAGATTCAAATGGAGTGATTTTGCCACCACAATCAAGCTCTGCCATCAAATGGGAGTGTATCCTGGAGCCAGATAGTAAAGAAAATTGACCCTTAGATATAATTAAACATATTGAGTATGGCAAAGCCTCACAAAAAATGATCTCTAATATCCTTTTCAGGTGTGAGGCTGTATGATACATGCCTGTGCAACTTGATGACTCTTTCTTACACTGGCACTGTGATATAGAAACAGATCTTAGATAAAGGCATCTTTTCTAAACAATGACACTGGGAGCCAGGTGATGACCCACAGAGGCCATAGTCTATAATGAAATGCTTTGCTATATTCTCCTTTTCATGATCTGTGTCAATGTCACCAGATGCCCAGAACATTTTTAAATGAAATATCTTCACTTTTCACATTCCTATCTCTCTAGTTCTCTACTTCCTGTTGAATTTGCATTTCCTAGAACGCTCAGGTTTTTACTGTTATTATAAATATAAAAGAAAGAAGGAAAGGGAAGAAGGAAGGAAGGAAGGAAGGAAGGGAGGAAGGAAGGAAGGAAGGAAGGAAGGAAGGAAGGAAGGAAGGAAGGAAGGAAGGACAGTTGTTACTTTGGTCTTTTAAATGAAGACTTTGTGTAAACTTATGCGCTATCACATAGCACGATTGATACTGAGTTTGTTTGCATGGAATTCTACTCTGGGAGTCTTGAGAAGAGAAAGATGTGTCTTTACAGATGGACTTGCTCCAATGGGTGACATCATCACACTGTTGCAGCCTTTTGGAATACCTGCTTATGCTCAGAACTGATTTGGAGTCAGGTGTCCTGAAGGAGTCCTCAAAATATTTCCCTTCTGATTGGATAAAGTCTTTTTGGCTGAATGACCTCATTGTTGTTGAAACAAATTACCACAAGTGCAGTGGCTTCAAGCAGTCTTACTATAGAGTTTGGAGATCAGAAAATAGAAGTGGTCCTCATAGAGCTAAAATCTGCATTTCTGGAAGATTGGGTTCCTCCTGGAATTTCAAGTCAACACTGTCTATCGTTATTGTACAGTTTTTTAAATTAAATTTTTATTTTTTAATATTAGTTAGAGTTTATCAACTTTGTATCCCAGCTGTATCCTGCTCCCTCATTCTCTCCCAATCCCGTCCTCCCTCCCTCATCTTCTCCCTATCCCTTTCCAAGTCCACTGATAGGGAGGACCTCTTCCCCTTTCATCTGAACCTAGCTTATCAGGTATCTTCAGGCCTGGCTACAAAGTCCTCCTCTGTGGCCTACCTAAAAGGGCTACTCCTCCCTTGGGGGGGTGTCAAAGAGCTAGTCATTGAGTTCATGTCAGAAATAGTCCCTGTTCCCCTTACTAAGGTACCCATTGGACACTGAGCCTCCATGGGATACATGTGAGCAGGGGGTCTAGGTTAGATCCGTACATGGTCCTTGGTTGGAGATACAGTCTCACAAAAGACCCCTGTGCCCAGACATATTTGGACCTTGTGGAGCTCCTGTCCTCTCCAGGTCATATTAACTCCCCTTTCTTTCATATGATTAACTGTACTCTGCTGAAGGTTTGGTTATGAGTCTCAGTATCTGCTTTGATACACTGCTAGGTGGAGACTTTCAGAGGCCCTCTATGGTAGGCTCCTGTCCTGTTACTTGTTTTCTCCTACATCCAATGTCCATCCCATTTGTCTTTCTAGGTGAGGGTTGATCATCCAACCCAGGGTCCTCTTTCTTGTTTATCTTCTTTAGGTATACATATTTCAGTATGTTTATCTTATTGTATTGGTCTAGTACCCACTTACAAGTGAGTATATATTGTGTGTGTCTTTCTCCTTCTGGGATACCTCACTCAGAATGATCTTTTCTAGATCCCACTATTTGCCTGCAAATTTCATGATTTCCTTGTTTTTAATTGCTGAGTAGTATTCCACTGTGTAAAAGTACCACAATTTCTGTATCCATTCCTCCACTAATGGACATCTAGGCTATTTCCAGGTTCTGGCTAATACAAATAATGCTACGAACATGGTTGAACAAATGTCCTTGTTGTGTACTTGAACATATTTTGGATATATGCCTAGGAGTGGTATAGCTGGATCTCAATTCTTAATTGTCTGAGAGAGTGCCAGATTGATTTCCTAAGTGGTTGTACAAGTATACATTCCCACCAGCAATGGAAGAGGGCTCCCCTTTATCCACAACCTTTTCCAGCATGTGTTGTCACTTGAGTTTTTGATCTTAGCCATTCTGATCGGTGTAAGGTGAAATCTCAGGGTCGTTTTGATTTTCATCTCTCTGATGGCTAAGGATGTTGAGCATCTCTTTAAGAGTTTCTCTGCCATTCAATATTCCTCTACACAGAATTCTCTGTTTAGCTCCATACCCCATTTTTTAATTAGATTGCTTAATTTATTGCTTTTTAACTTCTTTAGTTCTTTATATATTCTGGATATCAGCCCTCTGTCACATATAAGGTTGGTGAAGATCCTTTCCCAATCTGTAGGCTGTCATTTTGTTTGACAACAGTGTCTTTTGCTTTACAGAAGCTTTTCATTTTCATGAGGTCCCATTTATTGATTGTTGCTCTTAGAGCCTGTGCTGTTGGTGTTCTGTTCAGGAAGTTGTCTCCTGTGCCAATGAGTTCAAGGGTATTCCCCACTTTTTCTTCTAAGCGGTTTACTGTGTCTAGTTTTTTTTTTTAACTCATTTTCTTTTTAATAGATGAATGAAACATTTCATGAATCAAAACTGAGGAAACATTACGTCAAATCTCACACAGTCCAAGTAAGGTATGGACAACATCATGAGAAGCAGTTTTGATCTTTACCTTTACATTGTTCTTCAACAAACTGTGTTTCGGTTAAAAATAAAATTTAATGTAGTGTAGCAAATCCCCCTCTGCTTCATATATGTAAGAGAAATCCTTTGTTATCAAATGATTACAGACTTGTACAACCACTTTGGAAATCAATATGGCACTTTCTTTTTTTTTAAATCTTTTATTTTTTTTTATTAATTACACTTTATTCATTTTGTATCCCCCCATAAGCCCCTCCCTCCTCCCCTGCCGATCCCAACCTCCCTCCCCTTTCTGCATGCATGCCACTCCCCAAGTCCACTGATAGGGGAGGTCCTCCTCTCCTTTTTTCTGATCTTAGTCTATCAGTTCTCATCAAAAGTGGCTGCATTGTCCTCTACTGTGGCCTGGTAAGGCTGCTCCCCCCTCAGGGGGAAGTGATCAACGAGCAGGCCAATCAGATTATGTCAGAGGCAGTCCCTCTTCCCATTACTATGTAACCCACTTGGACACTGAACTACCATGGGCTACACCTGTGCAGGGGTTCCAGGTCATCTCCACAAATAGTGCTTGGTTGGAGTATGAGTCTCTGGGAAGTTCCCTGTGTTCAAATTATCTTGTTCTGTTGCTCTGCTTGTGGAGTTCCCGTTCCCTCCAGCTCTTACTATTTCCCACTTCTTACATAAAATTCCATTCACTCAGCCCATCAGTTGGCCATCAGGCTCAGCATCTGCTTTGACAGTCTATACTGCAGAAGCTTTCAGAGGCCCTCTGTGGCAGGTTTCAAGGTTGTTTCCTGTTTTCTTCTGGCTTTCAGAGACCCTCTGTAGCGGGTTCCGAGGTTGTTTCCTATTTTCGTTTTCTTCTGATGTACATCCTCTTTGCCTTTCAGGATGGGGATTGAACATTTTAGTTAGGGTCCTCTCTTTGCTTAGTTTGTTTAG
>NW_026596079.1:15768402-15769594 GCF_907164565.1 Psammomys obesus | reverse complement strand
GGGTTGTTTCCAGCTTCTGGCTATTACAAATAAAGCTGCTACAAACATGGTTGAACAAATGTCCTTGTTGTGTACTTGCGCCTCTTTTGGGTATATGCCTAGGAGTGGTATGGCTGGATCTTGAGGAAGCGCTATTCCTAGTTGTCTGAGAAAGCGCCAGATTGATTTCCAGAGTGGTTGTACCAGTTTACATTCCCACCAGCAGTGGAGAAGGGTTCCCCTTTCTCCACAACCTCTCCAGCATGTGTTGTCCCTTGAGATTTTCATCTTGGCCATTCTGATGGGTGTAAGGTGAAATCTCAGGGTTGTTTTGATTTGCATTTCCCTAATGGCTAATGAGGTTGAGCATTTCTTTAAGTGCTTCTCTGCCATTCGATATTCCTCTGCAGAGAATTCTCTCTTTAGCTCTGTTCCCCATTTTTTAAGTGGATTACTTGGTTTGTTGCTTTTCAGCTTGTTTAGTTCTTTATATATATTGGATATGAGTCCTCTGTCAGATAGAGGGTTGGTGATGATTCTTTCCCAATCTGTAGGCAGTCGCTTTGTTTTGATGATGGTATCCTTTGCTTTACAGAAGCTTTTCAATTTCATGAGGTCCCATTTATTGATTGTTGCTCTTAGAGCCTGTGCTGTTGGTATTCTGTTCAGGAAGTTTTCTCCTGTACCAATGAGTTCTAGGGTATTCCCCACTTTTTTTTTTCTAGCCCATTTAATGTGTCTGGTTTTATGTTGAGGTCTTTGATCCACTTGGACTTCAGTTTTTTGCAGGGTGATAAGTATGGATCTATTTTCATTTTTCTACATGTAGATATCCAGTTGGACCAGCACCATTTGTTAAAGATGCTATCTTTTTTCCACTGTATGGTTTTGGCATCTTTGTCAAAAATCAGGTGTCCATAAGTGTGTGGGTTTATTTCTGGGTCTTCTGTTCGTTTCCATTGATCCACCATTCTGTTTCTATGCCAGTACCATGCAGTTTTTATAACTGTTGCTCTATAGTACAGCTTGAGATCAGGGATGGAGATACCTCCAGAAGATCTTTTATTGTAGAGGATTGTTTTAGCAATTCTCGGTTTCTTGTTATTCCATACGAAGTTGAGAATTTTTCTTTCCAGGTCTGTAAAGAATTGTGTTGGCAATTTGATGGGAATTGCATTAAATCTGTAGATTGCTTTTGGTAAGATGGCCATTT
>NW_026596079.1:15729198-15763402 GCF_907164565.1 Psammomys obesus | reverse complement strand
GGGAAATTTTCTTTAATGATTTTGTTGAAAATATTTTCTGGGCCTTGGAGAAGGGAGTCTTCTTTTTCCTCTATTCCTATTATTCTTAGGTTTTGTCTTTTCATATTGTCTTGGATTTCTTGGACGGTCTGTGTCAGGAATTTTTTGGATTTAACATTTTCTTTGACAGATACATCAATTTCTTCCATTGTATCTTCTACACCTGAGATTCTTTCTTCCATTTCTTGTATTCTGTTGGTTATGCTTACCTCTGTAGTTCCTGTTTTCTTCCCTAAATTTTTCCTCTCCATTATTTCCTCCATTTGTGTTTTCTTTAATTTTTCTAGTTCTATCTTCAGGTCTTGAGTTGTTTTGTTTACTTCCTTCACCTGTCTGCTTGTATTTTCCTCTTTTTCTTTTAGTTCCTTCAACTCTGTCTCTTTGATTTACTGTGTCTAGTTTTACGTTGAGGTCTTCGATCCACTTGGACTTTAGTTTTGTGCAGGGTGAGAAGTATGGATCTATTTTCATTTTTTCTGAATGTAGACATCCAGTTTGACCAGCACCATTCGTTGAAGGTGCTGTCTTTTTTCCATTTAATGGTTTTGGCTTCTTTGTCAAAATTCAAGTATCCATGTGTGGGTTTATTTTCAGGGTCTTCTATTTGGTTCCATTGATCCTCCTTTCTGTTTCTATGCCAACACCATGCAGTTTTTATTACTATTGCTCTGTAGTACAGCTTGAGATCGGGGATAGAGATACCTCCAGATGATGTTGTTGTACAGGATCATTTTGAGAGAAACTTAAATCAATCCCATTGAAATCAGGGACAAGGCAAGGCTGCCCACTCTCTCCATATCTCTTCAACATAGCACTTAAAGTCCTAGCTAAAGCAATAAGACAACTACAGGAGATCAAGGGATACAAATCGAAAAGGAAGAGTTCAAAGTGTCACTATTTGCAGATGATATGATATGATATGATATGATATGATATGATATGATATGAGCAACCCCAAAAATTCAACCAGAGAACTCCTTCAGCTGATAAACACCTCCACCAAAGTGGCTGGGTACAAAATCAACTCAAAATAATCAGAACCCTCCTATATACCAAAGACAAAAGGGCCAAGAAAGAAATCAGGGCAACAACACCCTTCACAATAGCCACTAATAACATAAAGTACCTTGGTGTGACTCTAACCAAGCAAGTGAAAGACCTGTTTGAAAAGAACTTCAAGTCTCTGAAGAAAGAAATTGAAGAAGATAACAGAAGATGGAAAGATCTCCCATGTTCATAGATTGGTAGGATTAACATTGTGAAAATGGCCATCCTGCCAAAAGCAATCTACAGATTCAATGCAATTCCCATCAAAATACCAACACAATTCTTTACAGACCTTGAAAGAAAAATTCTCAGCTTCATACGGTATTTTGCAGTTTGATATCAGAACCATGAATATTCCTGCACAACTTTCTCTTTGGTTGTGCAGGTTGTGCCTGGTTGTGCCTTTCATACCCATTTTTCCCCTATTAAGTGAGAATGTGATTAAATTGGGAACCTTCTCAAGTCACAGAATTATACCCTCAGTCAATTCAGCTGGAAAGTTATATTTATTTCATCTGTAATCTGGATAGTCCAGATCAGGCTTCCAGGGAATTCTTTAGCCCTGGGTGAAGTCTGCTGAGGAAGAGGAAGAGGTAGCCATAGAGGCAATTGATTAGTAATTCAGACATGAACTGATTGGCCTGCTCTTTGATCACCACCCCCTGAGGGAGAACAGCCTTACCAGGACACAGAGTAAGACAATGCAGCAGCTCCTTATGAGACCAGATAGACTAGGATCAGAAGGAAGGGGAGGAAGACCTCCCCTATCACTGGACTGGGAGAGGAGCATGGGTGGAGAAGGGGGAGGGAGGGTGGGATTATGAGGAGAGGAGGGAGAAAGCTATGGGGGGGTACAAAGTACAAAGTAAATAAATCATAATTAATAAAAATAAAAATTTAAAAAAGGACTGAGAAACAGATTTCTCTCACCCACTTCACAACTTTTCAAGAATCATCATCTCTTGCTAAAAAATCGTATCATGTCTCAAAATGTTAACTATCCTGACACTATGACAGGAAAATGTAGCTATTGCCAACAAGAGGACAAAACAAACATGAAATAAATATTTAAACTACAACATAAGAATCATCTATTATTCAATGAATACAGGTTACCAATTATTACCAATTATTGTTAGTTAATAATAATAATGGTTTCAATTCTTTTTTCATTTTATTTTTTTATTAATTACACATTATACATTTTGTATCCTCTCATAAGCCCCTCTCTCCTCCCCTCCAGATCCCACCCTCCCTCCCCCTTCTTCATGCATGCCCCTCCCCAAGTCCACTGATAGGGGAAGTCCTCCTCTCCTTCCTTCTGATCTTAGTCTATCAGTTCTAATCAGAAGTGGCTGCATTGTCATCATCTGTGGCCTGGTAAGGTTGGTCCCTCCTCAGGGGAAGGTGATCAAAGAGCAGGCCAATCAGATTATGTCAGAGACAGTCCCTCTTCCCATTACTATATTACCCACTTGGTCACTAAACTGCCATGGGCTATATCTGTGCAGGGGTTCTAGGTTATCTCCATGGATAGTCCTTGGTTGGAGTATGAGGCTCTAGGAAGTTCCCTGTGTTCAAATTTTCTTTCTGTTGCTCTCTTTGTGGAGTTCCTGTCCTCTCCAGCTCTTACTATTTCCCACTTGGTTTCAATTCTTATAGCAATTTTCTCTCTGTCAAGCTATGAATTGAGAGGTTTTTTTTTCATGTAAATATCATACTTGATTTCTTTTTAAGATTTATTTATTTTGCCACAAAATTTGAAAATCTAAATGAAATGGACAATTTTCTTGACCGATTCTACATGCCAAAGCTGAATCCAAGACCAGGTAAACCAATTAAATAGTACTATATCCCCCAAGGAAATAGAAGCTGTCATCAAAAGTCTCCCATAAAAAAAAAAAAAACCCAGGACCAGATGGTTTTAGCACAGAATTCTATCAGACCTTCAAAGAAGAGCTAACTCCAATTCTCTTCAAACTCTTCCACAAAATAGAAACAGAAGGAACATTACCAAACTCATTCTATGAAGCTACAGTCACCTTGATACCTAAACCTCACAAAGACTAAATAAAGACAGAGAATTTCAAGCCAATCTCCCTTATGAACATTGATG
Organism: Psammomys obesus; assembly: GCF_907164565.1. Taxonomy (NCBI): domain Eukaryota; kingdom Metazoa; phylum Chordata; class Mammalia; order Rodentia; family Muridae; genus Psammomys; species Psammomys obesus. The sequence continues at coordinate 15,760,200 of NW_026596079.1, read as the reverse complement.
CAAAAATACTCAATAAAATACTTGCAAACTGAATCCAAGAACACATCAAAGATATTATCCACCATGACCAAGTAGGCTTCATCCCAGGTATGCAAGGGTGGTTCAATATACGGAAATCCATCAATGTGATCCACCATATTAACAAACTGAAAGAAAAAAAAAAAACACATGATAATCTCCCTAGATGCTGAAAAAGCATTTGACAAAATCTAACATCCATTCATGTTTAAAGTATTGGAGAGATCGGGGATACAAGGCATATACCTGAACATAGTAAAGGCGATATACAGCAAGCCTATAGCCAACATCAAACTCAATGGAGAGAAACTTAAAGCAATCCCACTGAAATCAGGAACAAGACAAGGCTGCCCACTCTCTCCATATCTCTTCAACATAGTGCTGGAAGTCCTTGCTAGAGCAATAAGACAGTTGAAGGAGATCAAGGGGATACAGATGGGAAAGGAAGAAGACAAATTATCACTATTTGCAGATGATATAATAGTATACATGAGTGACCCCAAAAACTCTACCAGGGAACTCCTACAGCTGATAAACACCTTCAGCAAAGTGGCCGGATAAAAATTAACTCAAAATAATCAGTAGCACTCCTGTATACAAAAGACAAAAGGGTTGAGAAAGAAATTAGGGAAATAACACCCTTCACAATAGCCACAAATGACATAAAGTACCTTGGTGTAACCCTAACCAAGCAAGTCAAAGACTTGTATGGAAAAAATTTCCAGTCTCTGAAGAAAGAATTAGAAGAAGATATGAGAAGATGGAGAGATCTCCCATGCTCATGGCTTGGCAGGATTAACATAGTAAATGGCCATCTTACCAAAAGCAATCTACAGATTTAATGCAATTCCCATCAAATTGCCAACACAATTCTTTACAGACCTGGAAAGAAAAATTCTCAACTTCGTATGGAATAACAAGAAACCGAGAATTGCTAAAACAATCCTCTACAATAAAAAATCTTCTGGAGGTATCTCCATCCCTGATCTCAAGCTGTACTATAGAGCAACAGTTATAAAAACTGCATGGTACTGGCATAGAAACAGAATGGTGGATCAATGGAACTGAACAGAAGACCCAGAAATAAACCCACACACTTATGGACACCTGATTTTTGAAAAAGATGCCAAAACCATACAGTGGAAAAAAGATAGCATCTTTAACAAATGGTGCTGGTCCAACTGGATGTCTACATGTAGAAAAATGAAAATAGATCCATACTTACCACCCTGCACAAAACTGAAATCCAAGTGGATCAAAGACCTCAACCAGACACATTAAATCAGCTAGAAAAAAAGTGGGGAATACCCTAGAACTCATTGGCACAGGGGACAACTTCCTGAACAGAATACCAACAGCACAGGCTCTAAGATCAACAATAAATGGGACCTCATGAAACTGAAAATCTTCTATAAATCAAAGTACACCGTCATCAAAACAAAATGACTGCCTACAGATTGGGAAAGAATCTTCACTAACCCTTTATCTGACAGAGGGCTAATATCCAGCATATATAAATAACTAAAGAAGCTGAAAAACAGCAAACCAAGTAATCCAATTAAAAAAAATGTGGAACAGAGCTAAACAGAGAATTCTCTGTAGAGGAATATTGAATGGCAGAGAAACACTTGAAGAAATGCTCAACCTCATTAGCCATTAGGGAAATGCAAATCAAAACTACCCTGAGATTTCACCTTACACCCATCAGAATGGCCAAGATGAAAAACTCAAGTGATAATACATGTTGGAGAGGTTGTGGAGAAAGGAGAACTCTCCTCCACTGCTGGTGGGAATGTAAACTTGTACAACCACTCTGGAAATCAATTTGGCGCTTTCTCAGACAACTAGGAATAATGCTTCCTCAAGATCCAGTCATACCACTCCTAGGCATATATCCAAAGGAGGCTCAAGTACACAATAAGGACATTTGCTCAACCATTTTTGTATCAGCCTTATTTGTATTAGCTAGAAGCTGGAAACAGCCCAGATGCCCCTCAGTGGAGGAATGGATGCACAAATTGTGGTATATCTACACAATGGAATATTACTCAGCAATCGAAAACAAGGAAATCATGAAATTTGCAGGTAAATGATGGGAACTGGAAAAGATCATCCTGAGTGAGCTATCCCAGAAGCAGAAAAACACAGACAGTATATACTCACTCATATAGACATAACATAATATACACCTACTAAAATCTATCCATCTAAAAAAACTAATCAAGAGAGAGGATTCTGACTAAAACGCTCAATCCCCATCCCAAAAGGCAAAGAGGATGGACCTCAGAAGAAGAAGAAACCAGGAAACAACCTAGGAACCTGCCACAGAGGGCTTCTGAAAGGCTCTGCCCTGCAGACTATCAAAGAGGCTGAGACTTTATGACCAACTGTTGGGCAGAGTGCATGGAATCTTATGTAAGAAGTGGGAAATAGTAGGCTATGTAGAGGACAGGAACCCCACAAGGAGAGCAACAGAACTAGAAGATTTGAGCATAGGAGTCTTCCCAGAGATCCATATTCCAACCAAGTACCAGGCATGGAGATAACCTAGAACCCCTGTGCAGATGTAATCCATGGCAATTTAGTGTCTAAGTGGGTTACATAGTAATGGGAAGAGGGACTGCCTCTGACACAATCTGATAGGCCTGCTCCTTGATCACCTCCCCCCTGAGGGGAGAGCAGTCTTACCAGGCCACAGAAGATGACAATGCAACCACTCCTGATGTGATTTGATAGAATAAGATCAGAAGGAAGGACAGGAGGACCTCCCCTATCAGTGGACTTGGATTGGGGCATGCATGAAGAAGGGGTAGGGAGGGTGGGACTGGGAGGGGAGGAGGGTGGGGCTTATGGGGGGATACAAAGTGAAGAAAGTGTAAAAAATAATAATAATGAAAAAGAAAAAAAGATTTATTTATTTTGCCACAAAATTTGAAAATCTAAATGAAATGGACAATTTTCTTGACCGATTCTACATGCCAAAGCTGAATCAAGACCAGGTAAACCAATTAAATATTACTATATCCCCTAAGGAAATAGAAGCTGTCATCAAAAGTCTACCATGCAAAAAAAATCCCAGAGCCAGATGGTTTCAGCAGCGAATTCTATCAGACCTTCAAAGAAAAGCTAACACCAATACTCTTCAAACTATTCCACAAGATAGAAATAGAAGGAACACTACCAAACTACCAAACACATTCTATGAAGCCACGATCACCTTGGTACCTAAACCTCACAAAGACCCAACAAAGAATGAGAATTTCAGGCCAATCTCCCTCATGAACATTGATGTAAAAATACTCAACAAAATACTTGCAAACCGAATCCAAGAACACCTCAAAGACATCATCCACTACGACCAAATCGGTTTCATCCCAGGCATGCAGGGGTAGTTCAATATACGGAAATCCATCAATGTGATCCACCACATAAACAAACTGAAGGAGAAAAACCACACGATCATCTCCTTCGATGCTGAAAAGGCATTTGACAAAATCCAACATCCATTCATGTTTAAAGTCTTGGAGAGATCAGGGATACAAGGCACATACCTGAACATAGTAAAGGCGATATACAGCAAGCCTATAGCCAACATCAAACTCAATGGAGAGAAAGTTAAATCATTCCCACTGAAATCAGGGACAAGGCAAGGCTGTCCAATCTCTCCATATCTTTTCAACATTGTTCTTGAAGTCCTAGCTAGAGCAATAAGACAATTGAAGAAGATCAAGGGGATACAAATTGGAAAGGAAGAAGTCAAAGTATCACTGTTTGCAGATGATATGATAGTATATCTGAGTGACCCCCAAAACTCTACCAGGGAACTCCTACAGCTGATTAACACCTTCAGCAAAGTGGCTGGATACAAATTGATGCAAAAAAAAAAATCAGTAGCCTTCCTGTATACAAAGGACAAAAGGACCAAGAAAGAAATTAGGGAAACAACACCCTTCACAATAGCCACAAATGACATAAAGTACCTTGGTGTGAACCTAACCAAGCAAGTCAAAGACTTGTATGAAAAAAATTTCCAGTCTCTGAAGAAAGAATTAGAAGAAGATATGAGAAGATAGAAAGATCTCCCATGCTCATGGCTTGGCAGGATTAACATAGTAAAATGGCCATCTTACCAAAAGCAATCTACAGATTCAATGCAATTCCCATCATATTACCAACACAATTCTTTACCCAACTTGAAAGAAAAATTCTCACCTTCATATGGAACAACAAGAAAGCCAGAATTGCTAAAGCAATTCTCTAAAGTAAAAGATCTTCAGGAGGTATCTCCATCCCTGATCTCAAGCTGTACTATAGAGCAACAACACTGAAAACTGCATGGTACTGGCATAGAAACAGAATGGTGGATCAATGGAATCGAATAGAAGACCCTGACTTAAATCCACACACTTATGGACACCTGATTTTCGACAAAGATGCCAAATTTATTCAATGGAAAAAAGACAGCATCTTCAACAAATGGTGCTGGTCTAACTGGAAGTCTACATGTAGAAAAATGCAAATAGATCCATACTTATCACCCTGCACAAAACTGAAGTCCAAATGGATCAAAGATCTCAACATAAAACCAGACACACTAAACCGCTTAGAAGAAAAAGTGGGGAATACCCCTGAACTCATTGGCACAGGAGACAACTTCCTGAACAGAACACCAACAGCACAGGCTCTAAGAGCAATAATCAATAAATGGGACCTCATGAAACTGAAAAGCTTCTGTAAAGCAAAGGACAGTGTCCTCAGAACAAAACAACAGTCTACAGATTGGGAAAAGATCTTCACCAACCCTATATCTGACAGAGGGCTAATATCCAGTATATATAAAGAACTAAAGAAGTTAAACAGCAAAAAATCAAGTAATCCAATTAAAAAAATGGGGAACAGAGCTAACCAGAGTATTTTCAATAGAGGAATATCGAATGGCAGAGAAACACTTAAAGAAATGCTCAACCTCATTAGCCATCAGGGATATGCAAATCAAAACCACCCTAAGATTTCACCTTATACCCATCAGAATGGCTAAGATCAAAAACTCAAGAGACAACACATGCTGGAGAAAGGAGAACCCTCCTCCACTGCTGGTGGGAATGTAAACTTGTACGACCACTCTGGAAAGCAATCCAGCGCTTTCTCCAACAACTAGGAATAACACTTCCTGAAGATCCAGCTATACCACTCCTAGGTATATGCCCAAAAGACTCTCAAGTACACATTAAGGACATTTGCTCAACCATGTTTGTAGCAGTCTTATTTGTATTAGCCAGAAGCTGGAAACAGCCCAGATGCCCCTCAGTGGAGGAATGGATGCACAAATTGTGGTATATCTACACAATGGAATATTACTCAGCAATCGAAAACAAGGAAATCATGAAATTTGCAGGTAAATGGTGGGAACTGGAAAAGATCATCCTGAGTGAGCTATCCCAGAAGCAGAAAGATGCACATGGTATATACTCACTCATATAGACATATAATACAGGATAAACCTACTAAAATCTGTACACCTAAAGAAACTAATCAAGAGGGAGGACTCTTGCTAAAATGCTCAATCCTATCCAGAAAGGCAAAGAGGATGGACATCAGAAGAAGGAGAAAAGAGGTAACAAGTCAGGAGCCTGACACAGAGGACCTCTGGAAAGCTCTGCCCTGCAGACTATCAAAGCAGATGCTGAGACTTATGGGCAACCTTTGGGCAGACTGCTGGGAATCATATGAAAGAAGTGAGAAACAGTAAGATCTGGAGAGGACAGGAACTCCACAAGGAGTGAAACAGATCCAAAAAAAATCTGAGCACAGGGGTCTTTCCTGAGATTGCTATTCCAACCAAGGACTATGCATGGAGGTAACCTAAGACCCCTGTATAGATGTAGCCCATGGCAGTTCAGTATCCAAGTGGGTTCCATTGTAATAGGAACAGGGACTGTCTCTGACATGAACTGATTGGCCTGCTCTTTAATTACCTCCTCCTGAGGGGGAAGCAGCATTACCAGGCCACAGAAGAAGACAATGCAGCCACTCCTGATGAGACCTAATTGACTAGGATCAGAAGGAAGGAAAAGAAGACCTCCCCTATCAGTGGACTTGGGGAGGGTCATGCATGCAGAGGGTGGAGGAAAGGAAGGATTGGGTCGGGAGGAGAGAGGGAACCACAGGGGGGATACAAAGTGAATAAAGTGTAGTTAATAAAGAAAAAAAGAGAGAAAAGAGTGAAAAAAAGATTTATTTATTTATTATTTGCACAATATTCTGCCTGCATGTATGCCTACCCACCAGAAGAGGGCACAAGATCTCATTTTAGATGGTTGTGAGCCACCATGTAGTTGTTGGGAATTGAACTCATGTCCATTGGAAGAACAGCGAGTGCTCTTATCCTCTGAGCTATCTCTCCAACTCCATATTTGATTTTTAAAAATGCTCTGTAGTGTAGAGTTCATGCCCACAAATTAGGAAATAGACATTGGCCTCTTCCCTATAACTCTAGAGAACATTTTCCAGGGTGAGGGTGTCCATGGGCAGGTGAAGAAGGAATGAGATTTGCCAAGTAGGGAGTTTGCTCCCAATGCATTTTGGGAACTGCTTTAGGTAGCACCAGTTTATAAAAATGGGCATTGCTTTGTGAGAATCTGTGGTTCACTCAAATTATCCATTCATTATCAAGCACTGATTTTGTATATAGAGAAAAGAGATTTTGTGAATAGAGAGAAGAGTAAACTATGATCCTCCTACTTAAGAATCTAATGTAGAACACAAACAGAAATCACCCTGTCTACAAAGCAGTCAGATGCTGGGGTACAGCAGAGAGTATCAAGCACAAAACACCATCTAGTGCTGACGTTGACCCTACACCTTTACATGTTGTCCTTCCCATCCATGGATGAGCAGCAAAGATTCAAGCACATTTGTTATCCACCGAAAGCCTCACAGCTAGCAACTTGATAGGTTAAAAATTCAGACCCAGCCATATCTGACTCCTATCTGTTCTCAGAGCCTTCCAGAGCAGGGGCCAATGAACAGAAAATGGTAAGATGAAGAATATTACTACATACTTTGCTACTTGTGGAAAGTGAAGTTGGTTAAAAATCTAATGCTTTTCAGCTCACAGATTACACAGCAGCATACTGGGTAGGGCTTTCCTATAGATCATAGTTTGTTGGCCATATTCCAGGACAATTTCACTTTCTTTCTGAAGACTACTGCTTAGATACAGATATGAATATGGATATAGATATAAGTATGGCATTATAGAACACACACACATACACACACATATACACACAACTCTACTGTGTTTCTGCACCCACGTATGCCTTGGATTGTATTCTAGTATCCATGTGTTCTCATTTATAATAGGGTGTGATTTCTTTGAAGACTGGTTGAGCTGAGCCAACCTTGCTTCACTGGAGAACACTGCAGGGAATTGCTTTTGTAACTTAAGTCTACTAATGACAACTTTGGAACAGATGTAATCCATCATAGTTAACCAATGAGCATATTTCTTTTATCTTGTACGAAGTCACTCATTCTGTATAGGAAGACACACTATATACCTCTTTGAAGTGGCTTTGGGGAAGGCCTGAAATTTTGCAGGTACATGGATGTGTAGGCAACACACACATATCCTGAACATTGTGAAACAAGATGGCCTGGTGCTCAGTTTAGTGTGTGTCAGAGGCTATGAGAGCCACTGCCTCAGTCTGAATTAGTCACTTCTCCTCATTATGAGTAATGAGACTATATTCATGTATAGTGAATTTACATTGGCTGCCTTGCTATGCCTGAAATATCAGCTCAGGTGCTTATAATTATTGAACCATTTGTCATATCAATCTTCAATGATATGCTATTTTACTATTCTCACTTGTTAGATGGAGCCACCGATGCATAGAAAGATAAGTGATTTGCTTATGGTAACATAATTAGAAAGTAGCACAATGAGATTCAAAGCAGGTGAGTTAGCAGCAGAACCTGTTATTTATCATGTTGGGTTCCTTTGATATTTGTTTTTTGTTTGTTTGTTTGTTTGTTTTCCCCCCCCCCCTCAGAGAGTTTGCATGACAATTTGTGAACTTGGATGGAGTTTTCTCAGTGCTGGAACTGAAAGCCTTGGTGGATCATTTTCTGCATGTTCTCTCTATAACAGTAAGCATTGCCAAAGGAAAGGCTATGCCCTATTCTTGGAACATCATATTCTGAAATGGACAAGTCTGTAGCTGCTATCATCCTCCCTGCATTGTTGTGTTCTTCTAGAAGAGAGGACTTTACCATTGTGCTATGTTATTGATCTAAACAGTGGCTCTGGAGGGCAAAGCAGAACCCTTCAGCTGTTCAAAGGACAGCATCCCTCTGGGCAAGAAGAATGGAGGCAGTGACCACCTCCTGAGTGTGTGGCCCATCCTGCATGTGGAGAGGAGAACATGGGGCTAGCACTATCTATAAGTACATGAGAATGGCATTTCACTGAGGTGTCAAACATAATGGGTAAGGCCCTGACTATCACAGGCCTACTGTCATGAAAGCAAGCTACTGTTGAAGTCCCTCTTTATTAAGGAAGATGGAGTGTCACAACTCCAGAACCATTGAGTTAGATGCCTTAAAATGGCCCCAAGTCTGGAAACAGAAAGCATGTTCACAGGTCCATTGTAAACTCATTTAGCAGGAAAAATCTGGCCCAAACCAGTATAAGGTGGCAGACTTAGAATAGTCTTTCTTTATTCTACTCTAGGAAAATACATGGATTCCTGCTGCAGCATATGAAGGCATTTGATTCCAGTATGTTGTCACAGGACTTGCAGATGTGTTTAAGCAACATACAATATGTGTACTATATTTCCTTTCTTAAGTAATGAAAACAGTTGTGCATTGCAAAATTCACCTGGCCCCAAAAGTTTTGAATAAGGGAGAGTGGGCTTATTACTAACTACCTCATTAGGTTTTTATGTAGATTAAGCAGAGTAAAATATGGGAAGGACTTACCAGAGTTCTAGGCACATTATAAATCACCAGTGCATATTGTGTGTCCTAAGTAGCTCTTTGCTTATGAATTAGATCATCTAGTTGAGCAATTTTGCTCTATGACACCATAAGTTTTACTGTCACTGCGAAATATTGTTTAAGCATTTCACTGTTCCCTTTAGTTTTTTTTTTTTTGTAATGCCTCTCTATATGTTAATACTAGTATCTTGGTGATTCTTAAAAAATCTCCGTGGAAAGGTTTATTTTGGGGTCATTGAAGCTTCACTTCTCCATTGCAGAGGCACTAAAGAATCTGATGAATGAAATGTGCAGAGCTTGTAGTTTTTACTACACTGCTGGGAACAGCAAACTCTCAAGTGCAGGAGGATGTCATATCCCTTTTCCTGGCCAAGCATGGTAATAGGATACCCTCAATTGATCAGATTGTCCCATGGTCACAGATAAAATAAAAATAAATCTATATCGTAGAAAGGATGATTTGGAGCATTGCTCTATAACCGAGGAAATGAAATTCTACAATGAACAAAAGAAAACAAATGAACAACAATAATTATAATTATGCTTTCTCTAACATGGACTTGTTTCATATTGGAATGGGCAGCTTTATTTCTTAGACTAGACTCTAGTTCTTAGCCTGTGAGGGAACTGAGTTTGGACAAGTGTTTCTTGAGGCTATTGCAGCAGAATTTGAATTCCTTAAAGTAGCTTGCACTAGATGACCTCAGCAGACCTCCCAACTCAGATTCTGAAACTCAGAGAAAAAAGAATATCCATGTGAGCAGGAAAGGAATAAATGAGATTCTCCTGGATTTTTTAGGGCTTGTTTGAATCTTTGTCAACTTTGGGCTGCCATGATAAAATGCTTTAGCTTGGATACTTTATAAAGAAAGGGCATTGTTTTTCTTTATTTTGGAGGCTGAAAACGCAGATGTCAAGTGGCCACACCCTTCTAGTGTTTCCTGCTGCACTGGAACATGATGGATGATATCACATGGTTAGAGTGTGTATCCAGTAAGTGTTGAAGCACGCAAACACACACAGTGGGCCTGTTTCATCATACCCACTTTCCTGGTAACTAACCGTGTCCTCAGATATCTATCTCATTCTTATAGGATTCCTCCAAGAAGCAAATACTGAAGATGGTAACCTCATAACTTAACTACCTCCCAGTGATATCCTCTTCCCATCACTTCTCAGCACCATGGCATTGGGAACAAATCTTTTGGGGCAAATCACACACTTGGACTATTCTCCATCAAATGGTAGCCTTTAGGTTCGAACTAAGTCTCACCAGTCTTATATTCTATTCTGCACTTACTCAAAGGGCTAAGTATTGAGAAAACAGTTGTGTTGATTTGGTTCTTTTAACTATGATAGAGTAATGCATCTATGTTTAACATGTGAGGGCAACTTGTCATCATTCAGAGAATGTGAGGAAGCTGTTAAATTCCTGTTCATGTATACTGATATTTTGTGATGGAAGGCGTTTAAGAGAATGGCCACAGGACACTCCCTTCTTTATTAGAGTTACAAGGGAGTTAACAGTTGGAAATAGAAGGCCACCTTACTAGTAGTAATGCCTAAGCAGGTGTTGGGGTCAAGAGAACAATCAGCTCTCTAAAATAAGTCCCCAGAGTTAATTATTTGTTCTGCTTAGCCAGAATAGAAATGATAGTTTTATTTTCCTTGTGGGACAGAAGTATTTTCTATTTAGCAGGAGAAACAATTGCTCTCTGCTAACAGCCATGACCTTCATAAAGAAGAGCAGAGAGGATCTGGCTTTGTAAGCCCCATGCTGTGTCCTAAAGTCACCAGTTAGATGATGTTTGGGACTCTGTAGGAAGAAAGGTAATCAGAGGACAGTGACATTGAAGGAAAATTGTCTTTTTGGAGACCCTCCTCACCTATCCAGCTCTCCCTGTTAAAGACTGCTGAATTTGAGAACTTTGCATGTTGATTGTGGGTTGTGTATGCTTGTTTGTTTTAGAAACATTCACCCTCTGGAATAAAAATTTGTATTTGTAAACTTTCAGATTCAAAAGGATACTGTCAATGGTCCTGACCTTGATGTTCAGAAAAAGAGCAATAGGTTAGTTCACCCAAAGGAAGCCCCTGGGCCCCTGAAAAATGTCAGGGCATTGAGGAATCCCTAAGAAGCATTCTTTTGATGCACCTGTGCAGGCTGAGCATACTGTGCAAACTCAGTAGAATTATGCCAACTCTCTGTGCCTTGTTTCCCTCCAGGGTTAAGCCTGCATACATACCTTGGTGGCTGCAGCCCTTATAATCCCTTGTACTTACTTTCTTAATTTCAAGTACAGTGATTACCACAAAAAAAAAAAAAAAAATCATCTTGCCTCGGATTGTGATCTTCATGACTTCATCGGTGGAAAAATATCAGCTCCAGCTGAAACACAACAGGATCTTTGGCAGTGTCTGCCCCTTCCTTGAAGCCTCCAGTGCAGGTCAGCTTTCAAACAAACTGCACTCCTGTGTCAGGAAGGAGGCGGGAGAAGGTGGCACCACATGAAGCGAAGTCTTTATTCAGGGTGTGAGCTCGTGTTTCCTGGGACAGGGAGCACCTTGTTCTTGGGAAATCCTGCCTCAAGTGTTTCCCTGTGTCATAGCTTGAGGACAGGAAAGAAGAATGGGGTGTCTATAAGCAACTTCCTCTCTATATCCTTCCACATGTCTCTTCAACCCGAGTCTCCTCCATCTCCATGGCTTCTAACGAGATTGTCATGGGGGGGGGGGGCGAGATCCAGCTTGCAAGCTTGGGAGCATTCACAGCACACATGAAAGAGTTAGCACACAACACTATACCACTGAGACGGATGAGACCCTCACCAGCATCCACTCCTCTTGAGCTACCTGAGCAGATTCCACTGTTCTTCACTGGAGGCCACTACAGTACTATAGCCTTGCCTTTAGGTCTTTTTCCTACTAGGTCACTTATTTTGTGTGTTGCCCCCTTCCCCACCACCATGTATCCATTCTAGGTCACAAGCTCTTTGAAACCATAGGATAAACCTACTATATTTTATCTAGTTCTAAGTCTTGGTATACAAAGAGCAATCAGTAAATATGTTTGGATGGCTTTGGAATTAAAGGATATAGTCGATGCCTTTAGGGTTTCTCTCCATCCCATAACTTCTTCATTTAACTGAGAGCGACCACTTCTTGACAACAGGGGTGGACTTTTGGCAGCTATGCTTATGTTGCTCAAGACGCTCAGTCAAAGCCAAGGAGATTCCTCCTGGTAGGTAAAGCACACGCTGTCTCAGGCCAGGATCACAGCAGGAGGCAAATGATTCTTCCTCCGTAGATCAAGAGAAATAATGTGGGCTCTACAGAAGATACAGACCTGATTTTTTTTTTCATTAATGAAAGTAATACATGCTTGTTACAAACATTCCTAAAGTGCATGTTTGTATAGGGCCGATGCTCATGATCAAGAATGACTAAGAATGTTTAGTAAAAGGACAATGTTTAGTAAAAAGGGCTGGTGGAATAGCATAGGCACTAAGATGCTCACTTCCCAAAAGTAAGGACTTGTCTTTGACCCCCAGCACCCATGCACAAAGCTGTGCTCTGCATGTACCCATAACCATAGTAGTAATCATAGTGCTAGAAGGATAGACTGTAGAGTACTAGAAAGGCTAGAATGAGCCATTTCTCCAGCCTGTTAGGAGGCCTTTCTATACAGTGCAGGAAACGAAAACTCAGTAAAAGATGATAGAAGATTTCCAGCCTTGGTTTTACTCATACCCAGTAGTGATAATTTTCAACATTCTGAATGGAACGGAAGCCATATAAGGAAGTATGTGACCAGGAGACAGTATCTGTAACTCTGTTATCTATAAAAGGTTAATATCTCCAGAATGAAAATTCTTAATCTACAAATTACTGATTGCAGACAACAGATCAGGCCTTGAAGGTGTAGTAAGATCTTAAGTTTCTAAAAATTTTGATGTTTTTAACTTAAAGCAATGAGTCAAATTCTAAGTAGTCTTGTGCCTTTAAATGCACTCCGAGAGTTAGGTGGAACTGTTTTGACTTTGAATTCACCTAATGGAGGGATCAAGAATGCTGGATTCCTGGTGAGCCTCTTTTGAGGTCTGTTTGTCAATAATAGTTTGAACCAGGGAGGGCTTTTGTGAGGATTAACTGTGGAAACGTATGCTAAGCTCCATAAACACCACGGGCAAACAGCGGGACCTAGATAATTTACGTCTCTTCTACCTTTCTTCTTCTCTTTTACTAGCTTACTTCAAAGCAGACACTGTTCAAAAGAGGAGGAGGTAGATAAAGAGTGACGAGAGGGGAGAAAGCGGAGGAAGAAGAAAGCCCAAATTCGTCCTTGTTAAATTTGGTGGTCCGAGTATGTGCAGTTTCTCAAGCGGTCACACGATGGCAGCACAAGCATGGTGGGCCTTCAACGCTCTAAAGCCTGGCAGTTTGAATTCCCAGTTTTAAAGCCAGGGGCGCCTGGGTGTGTTTGTATTTGTGCCTACAAATCAGAGCTGTGCCCATCTTCAAGAGTCTCAGCTGAGATGTAACGCAGATCGACATGAAAATCTACAAGGATTTTCATGGTCTTTTTCGAGAAATCCCAACAGAAGTTTGATAGTTAAAAAAAAAAAAAAAAGCGACTAACTTTGTATTCATTTCAAATGGGGGAGAACGTTCTTAAATTCGCAGCATCTGTTCCGCTGGGTTTGCTGCTGGTGAGCAGGTATTGGCGGTTAATGAGCCACCAGCTTGCTGCTCCTAGGGCCAGGCTGGAGCAGTCAGCTGGTGGGACCTGCAATCAGCAGCTGCGCACCGACATGCCCCAGGACGGAAGATGTGATTTGTGACACAGCAGCTTGGGAATGATAATGAAAACATAATTGCTCCAGGCGGATGGCTCGCTGTCTTTCAATTGCTAAGCTACTTCACCTCGCAAGAGTGGAGCTGTTCTCAGATTCTCCGGGACAACCGGAGGCACAGCCCTCACGTATCCTCCTGTCCTCCTTATTGAACGTTTTCCTGACTCCTGGAGAAGAGCTGACCCCAACTAACCCAGGAAAATCTCGCCTCTGTTCTGACTCCCAGGAGCAGCAACCAGAGCCCCTGAAGTCATGGCTGTGGCTCTGAAACTTGTCCTCCGCTGCCCATTGTATTGCCGGCGTTTGCTTTGTATTCTGAAATACATTTATACATTTATTATTATATGTATATATATATATTGATTCCTAGTTCATGCACTTCATGTAGAATTTACACCCGTGTCTCATAAATCCTTTCTTACCGTGACTTTGTTCTTAGCGAGATTATTACCTTCAGGGGGATTATTGCCTGCTTTTACAGACCGTGTAACCCCAAGAAAGGAAAGGTGAGATGGTTCGTGTGTAGAGGGCGCATCTCACAGCGTAGTGATGAGGGGACTAGACCTCCGGAAGATCACCCAGGTTTGATCAGTTGGGGCAGTCCAGTCTCGTGGATGTCATGATAGGGATTTGGGGAGGAGTGAATGAGGCACTGCAGAGTATGTGCTCAGCTCCGGAGCATCTGCCATGGAAGGAGGGTAGTGTGGGCAGCTGCTGTAGCTCCTCATTGGATGGCCCGGGTCTGTACAAACAGTTCTATGGCGTTTGTTCAGGGTTTTCTTGCTGCCATGGGTGCTGTTGGCTGACCTGTGGCACGTGGCTCTGTTTTTCAGGTTGGGTTGTTCGGGAGTTTAGTGCTGGAAGGAAGGGCTGCCTAAGCTGAAGAAGGTCAAAACTTTGTGTTTTCCTTTTCTCAGGCTGCTGGTTTTGAGGCAGCGCTCAAGAAGGGGAGGAGGGAGGAGGGCTGACATTGCTTTCCACTGTGGCCTGGTTGATAAAGCATTGTGAATTTATATTTATTTCTGTCGCACTCACCACCTCCCTTTTTTTGTCCTGGCTTCTTGGGCTACCTTCCAAATGTACTGTTTGGGGTACCAGTTCTGACTTGGCTGGAACTCAGGGCCAAGAGAGAACCCAGAACTCTGAAAGCAAGCCTTAAGTCCCTTAGTTCACGCATACAAACACGCTCAGACACCCACCCACACTCACACACTGCTGAGCGTGTGGCGGGAGAACTGAGCAGAGAACTAGTCTGAGGAGCTTTAATCACTTTCTCACCCATCACCTGGTGGTACTCAAAGGTCAGGTACCTCGTTCCCGAGGTTCTTACAGGACCAAATCCTGATGTATTCGCAGGCATGAGTGTCCAAGTCCAATTGTCCCAGTAGCGACAACCCCTCACATTTGGGACTGGCTACAGGTGGAGTCGCCAGCTGTCTCCATGTGTGATTTAAGGAGGGTATTTAGCTTTGGGGTAGCAATACATTCTGTGGGTGGAATGACACTCCACCTGAAGCAGTCTGTCAGAGCAGGGTAAGTCAGAGCTTGTAGCAGGATTAGCAGCCATGGGTAATAGTCACATGACTGCCTCACTTACAAGCTGCCTTTTTTTTTTTTTTTAATGACCATTTCTGAGTCACAGGCCTGCTGATACCTCTAACATCATATCTTTAGCCCAGGTTTCACAGTAGAATCATTTATAGTTCCCTTAGTGATGGTTTTGCCCACACCTTCACCTGATGTTCTGTTTTCCCTGCCCTGAGGATACCCCTTGAGCAGTCAGGAAATTCTGCAGGTGGAATGTGAGGACAGTGGTGTTTAAGAACAATTGATTGATATGCTGTCTCTTCACTATCATTCCAGAAAGCTATTTTTACCTGCTAATTTGTGGAGTAAGAAAGCGATGAACATCTTGGGGAAATTGGTACCCATCCAGGTAGTTCTAAACCAAAGGCCCAAACGCAGACCTGACTTGAAAATTTCAGGTTCCAAGCAAAATGAAAACCTGTCAAATTCTCATTCTAAAACCCCCAGATTGGGGTGTGGTGGGGGGAAATATGCTTCACCAAGAGGACAGTTGAGTGACCAAAAGTAGACTAAGGGTTTCTTTGAAGTTCCCACTTTATCTTAAAAGCTTGTTGTTTTTGTGGTTACTTTATTTTCTATAAAATCAGTCCTCTGGCAAGACAAGTAGAGGTTGTTCATGTTCCACATTCCAACTTAACAGCTAAGCTTGCTGGCTCTCATACCACCAGACAGAAGCTGGGGGGTTCTATGAGACCGGACATAGAGAAAAGGAATGTTGAAAGCAGGAATGGGTCTACGTGTGAGGATCCTGGAAAATCAATTCTGTTCCTCTTCCCCACCACCTTTGAAAGAACTCTCTCACCTTGGGAGGACACAAGCATTAAAGATGGAGGTAGGTGCACAGTATGTTATGTGTATTTCATGCAGCCTCTATTTCAGGAGTCAAAGGATGTTTTCTATGACAGTCAGTGAGTTAGTAGTATTTTAGGCTATAGTCCAGATGGTCACTGTCACAATTACTCTGCTCTATGGCCAGAGCCCAAAAGAAACCATATATACACATAAATGAATGGGCATGGCCATGATCCAACATAAACATCATTCAAAGACAGGATGGCTGGTCCTGGCTTGCGGGCACAGTAAGCTGAGACATCCTCTATTCGCTTGATATTGAGTACAAGCTAGCCAACAGGCAAACCCACTTATCCTTGCTTAATTCATCTCAAACTAAAGGCTAGACCGAATCTTTATCATGGCTTTCATTTTTGTAATCTGAAAACACTCTTGTAATTCATGTACACATGCAAACCCAGACAGACAGATAAACAGACAGACAGACACACACACATACACAAATATTTCCAGCATGGATTTGATTTCCAAGAGGGGACCTTGAGGTTTATAATAATTCATAGCTAGTATGTGGTAAAGTAAGCCAGAATTTGTATCTAGGCCATTGAGAAACTAAAGCCCAAATTCTCTAAACTATAGTGATGTTTCTAAGCAGTTCTTTAAAACTAGTTTGAGGCTAGTGACCCACAAGCCTATGCTTTCATTCACTTTCCCTGAGTGACTCTTTCACTATCATACAGATAGGATTAAAATACACCAGGCAAGTGACTTTTTTTATTATTAACATTGCACCTAAGATTGAAGTCTCTGCAGCTGAGCACATTGCCTCGCATCCTGAAGGCAAATGTCAGGAGAGCAATTTCCCTGGGCCCCGCCTTCCCACATCAAGGAAATACTTGGCAGCACATCTAAAGTTTCTCCTTATTTTTGACCTTCCAGCTGTCTCTGTTATCACAGAATCTGGCAAGCACAGGGAAAGTCCGATCCCAATGACACTGGCCTGTTGAAGGCCATAAATGTACTTCCTCTTGTCATTGTCTTTAAATGGCCTTTTCAGAAACATCTACAAGGTCAAAACACACACGACAGCCCAGATACTATTCACCTTGCCACTCACTTCCTCTAAGATAAAATTCAGCTAGGGATGTCTTAAAGTGTTTAATCAGTTTTTGATATTTAAGGAACAATCTAAAAGGTGATCCTTATACTTCTGTTTAGAATCTATGGTGATAAGACCAAGGTCCAAGGCTTAAAGATACATTGTACCATTTAGTCCTACGGACAGTCTAAAAAAGCAGAAATGTTCAGTTACGTTTTGTATGTACAGTATGTGTATGCCAGGCTGCTATTCTCCCCCCCCCCCCGATAGCATAGATAAACTGGTTTCAGATTTCCACCCATGGAAGAGAGCAGCTTCAAGACTGCTGTGAATTCCTGGTCTGTGCAGCAAGCTCTTTGATACACAGAATGGGTATTGAATGGGTAGATGAAAATAGGAAAAGTCTGGAGCTAGCTATTAGTGGATCTTAAGTCTTTACAGTCCTAGAAGAGTTTAAATATCTGGCTAAGGTTTGCCACCATTTTCTCCATCAATGTGCACAAGTATCCATAGCTTGTTTAATATTACAAAGGGCCCAGGAACAAAAGCAAGCATCTACAACTTGTGTCATTAATCATTTGTGAAGAATTTTAACTGAGACATCACACAACAATTACACATGTGGTGTTGTATTCCTCATGCTGTAAAGGTGGGTCTTATTGGGTATTCACTTTATTTCCCTCTTTTGAGTCATAATAGAATAGTTATGTGCCTGCATTGAAAGAAATGGGTGGTGCACAGAACGGGAAGTCAGATGGAGTATCTCTTAAGATGGCTCTCAGGGAAGGATGAAGAGAACAGCAGGACAGAGAGAAATAGAGCAGAGGGTACATAGCAGCAATGAAATAATTGGAGAATGGGATAGAGACTGTCACAAGGCAGCCATGGTACTGTAATTACAAAACCATTTAAAGTGGCATTGGAGCCACCAGCGTAGTGAATATAAACCTCAGGAAGTGTTTGAGAGAAACGTTTGCCTCTGCCTCGGTTCATTGTTCCTCCTTTGTTCAACAACTATTCACTCAATATTTGCTATGCTCCAGCGAGGTAATGCATGCAGTCTATATGTTGAGGAAGCTTACAATCCAAGGAAGTGAGTTAGAGAACAAAGAAAAAAAAAAAAACAATCAGGAAACATCAGGTAGTCATAGCCACTGTGCTGAGAGAGCGCTTTCTCAATAAGAGCACCCAGTCCCAAATCTTATACAAGATGTAAGTAATTTCTCTTCTATGCCATGGTCTAGAGTAGTACCAGGCATGAAAAATCCTTGGGACAATTTAAAAGTTTAAAGATAACCAATATGTTTGGATATATTCTGTGACTCAGATGAGAAACTCTATTTGAAGTGGGCATTGTGGAGTGAAGATCTGCTCCAGATTGCAAGAATTTAGCCACTTGAAGGAAAGAGAGTGAAGGGCTGCTGATGTCAGAGGGACCTCTGGTTTGGATGCAGAAGGCATGACAGACGATGAGGTAGGATAAGGAAAGGGTGCAAGAGTCTAGAGGAGAAACAAATCATAAAGAACTTTGTGCACCAAGGGAAGGTCATGTTGACAGTGTGGCAGAACTTAGCAGAGAGCTAGTAATCTAAGGAAGAAAAGCATAAGTTAGGATACCATGTGGCAACTAGTTGGGTATTATTATGGTTTAGCTCTGAAGTGTCTTCTAGGTATTCATGTATTGAAGGTTTCAGAAGTGGAACTTTAGAAGGTGATGAGGGCTCTGACCTCAATAATGGCTTCATCTATGGATGGATTAGTAGTTTTATACCAGTAGTGGATATGAAAAGTGGATATGAAAGATTCTTAAGGAGACAGGCTCTAACCAGAAGAAACAAGTCACCAGGATGGATATATTTTTGGTCCTTATCCTTGCCTCTTTTTCTCTCCATTGATATCTCTCTCCTCTCTCTCTGTCTCTTCTTCCCTTTTTCTTTCTCTACTGTATGACCCACCATTCCGACACTGGCTCCCCATCATGATAAATACATGAATTTGTCTTTCTTTTAAAATAATTTCCCTTACGTATTTTGTCACAGCAACTAAAGGTTGATTAATACATCAGACATAAGAATGGAGGGAAGGTGGGATTAGAAGGGGAAGGGGGGTTATGGGAGGATACAAAATGAATAAAGTGTAACTAATAAAAGTTAAAAAAAAAGGATGGAGTCAGTGGAACTTGATAACCAATTGGATATGAATAAAGAAAGAGAATCCAAAGATTAAGCAGTGGGTATTTATAAGGAGACTGATATTTATAAGGAGAAAAAAAAAAAAAAGAAAAAAAATTTGCAGAAACAAAATGAAACAAAACCCCTCTAGAATTCCATATTATGACTACTACAATAAGTACCTGTTTGAATCTGAGCAGCAGAAATACCAAGTTGAGCAATGAGTAGATGAATCCACAGTCTTCAAAGACCCTAGAAAGATCACAGTCTAGTGGTCGTGATAGCTGTCTAGCAATGTCACTGTGCCTACTGCTTGATTCAGCATCATTTACACCATTAAGATAACTTTTTTGTGACAACTAATCATATCTTTTAAGGGGAGAAGTAAATAGACGTTGAGGGGTCTGGACAAGCTCATGGGCATGTATAGCTGAGGAAAAGTAGAGTGGCCAGCTGAGAAGAGGTGTGAAAGAATAATCAGTGGCGTAGGGAAGAGAGAGACTAAATGCTTTATGAGGAGGGCTGGTCAGTCATACCAAGAGCTGTCAAAAGGGCAAGAGGCAGAGAAATGGTGGAGCCTTCCTGCCACCTCCTGAGTGTGTGTGTGTGTGTGTTGGGGGGGGGGTATCATGACACAGATCTACCCACCTCTTCCTCCAGAAATCTGTTTTAAAACAGCAAAATGCACTCAAGCCAGTGGACAGTGTACTTGGAAGAAACACTGAACCTCCTTTTAGCTTGTTTATAATAACTTAGACATGCTACATTTTCTTAACATAAAAGAAGTCTTGTCATTACACTGACTGGCAGCCCAGAAAATGTAGATACTTACTCCAGAGAACAGCAAGCCTCAGGAGGCTCTGGCTGACTAATGACTGTTCCACCATCATTTCTGCTCTCCCTTTTGACCACCAGCACCGCTCCTATCATGCCATTTCTAATTCCCAGGCCAGGGCCTTTGCCAGCAGATTCTGCTGTCTCAGCAAAAGCTTTCTGGCTGGTTTTATATATATATATATATATATATATATATATATATACATAACAATGTGGGAAAGAGTTAATTGGCAAACAGAATGACTATATTTGCAACCCAAGAAGGCCTGCTGTTACTTGCTATCTGCAGAGCTAAGCAGCTTGCTGTACAAGTGATATTCGAAGCTTACTACTATTAATGCCAATGGGGCCACTTAACACCTCCCTGAAAATGGTCTCAAGATTAATATCTTGTCATTTAGTTTATGTTCTTTTTTTTTTCCTCTCTTCTTCTTAGGATGAGAGATTTTCTTCATCTTTTGCCTAAGAGAAGGTCAGACTTGGCAAACCCCTGGGGTGAGAAGCCCTCTGGAAAGTTATTTTGTAACTACGCCCAGTGCAGCATGAATCACAGAGTTAGAAAATTACTCAGCAGTGAGGAAAGGACGTGGCTTGTGGAATCAGGGTCCTGCATTCACTTCTGTAGACAGTGACTTAAAAAGCCACTTAACTTAGTGGCTCTCAACCCTCCTAATGCTGCAACCCTTTAATACACTTCCTCATATTTGTAGCGACCCCCAACCACAAAATTATTTTCGTTGCTACTTCGTAACTGTAATATTGCGATTGTTATGAATCATAATGTAAATATTTTTGATGGTCTTAGGTGACCCCTGTGAAAAAGCTGTTTGTCCCCAAAAGGGTCGCAACCCACAGGTTGAGAACTGCTGACTTAACTCATATCAGCAATATATTCTTTTACTTATTAAGAGAGAGGACACAATAACTCAATATCATAAACGTTTGTCATGGGCAACTCATTCTAACCTGGCTTTTTCCCTTTCCCACTTACAGAAGAGTCATGACTTCAGCTGTGTGTTCTTCATGATTGCTCCCTCCCTTCTCCCAATCTTCCTTAGATACTCCAGAGAACAGCAAGCCTCAGGGGGCTCTGGCTGACTAATGACTGTTCCTCCATCATTTCTGCTGTCCTTTTTGACCACCGGCATGGCTCCTATCACACCACTTCTAATCCCCAAAACAATGCCCTTTGCCAGCAGATTCTATCATTCTGAATGCCTAAGTTTTCCTTCTGTTATCATGCTTTCTCAGGTTTCCATGCAAGTGTCTTCTCTTCCAACTGATCTGAGAAACGTGGGGCAAGCTGTCTTCCTGCTTTTTCTTACATACTATCTGTGGTTTATAGCCATTATCATCTCATTAAGCACCATGCATGTGCTGACAACTCTCAAATTTATTTCTGTAGCCTACATGTGTCTTTTGAGATATGTTTTGTTTCACTCACCTGCCCAACTGGCAATTGTGCTCGGTTGCTCTTTAATCAATATGTATCTTATGTCAACATACTTATGAGTCATGAACATCTCTTTAAGAATCTAGTTTCCCATGTTTACCACTTCTAAATCAACTGTACCATAAGAATCCTCATGACTTCAGCTAGGAGTCTATGCTTCACAGTAGTCTCTTTCTCTGTTTATTCTCTCTCTATATCTGTCCTCATGACCTCTTCAGGTCATCGATTTCTCACTGTTTTATGATCAATACCTGGGTGTTGGGTTTTCATTGCCTTTCTAGAGCCGTTCTCCACCTTCTCCATCCAGTGTTATTTCTTGGCGGTCTTGGCTGTTTAAACTGCACCATGAGTACTCTAGCTGCTAAGCTTCTGTTTGAAGAGTGCTTATATAACAACGGAGAGAAGGAAAGCCTACAGTTAAATAGTATGTTGCATGGTCTTTTTGCTTTAAAGATAACTACACACTGCAGGAATCTTCAATAGTAAGTCTCCTTTATCAGCACAGGAAGCCAGTCCTCTTGCTCCAGGCTCCAGTCTCCTCCTTGTTTTTGTGCTCGGTTTAGCAATCCTTACCACTGCTTTTGGTCCTAAGGTGCTGTAGAGCCCTTTCATGGCTTCTGTGTGCCCTGCCTTGAATAGAGGCTGTATTAAATGTCCTCAAGCTATCCTTACTTGAAAATTGTCTTAGGATTTCTATTTCTGTAAAGAGACACTCTGACCAGTGCAACTCTTATAAGGAAACATTTAACTGGGGCTGGCTTCCAGTTCAGAGGTTTAGTCCATTATCAGGATGTCAGTAAGCACCAGAAAATCATGGTACTGAGAGTTCTACATTTGGATCATCAGACTGCAGAAAGAAAGAGGGACACTGGGCCTGCCTTGAGCATCTAAAACCTCAAAGCCCATCCTCAGTGACATTTCTTCCGACAAAGCCACACCTACTCCAATAGGTACCATTGAGTGCCCTATGAGCTTATGAGAGTCAATTATATTCAAACCACCACAAAAAAAAGTATTGATTTTTTACTGGTTTGAGTTCAAGCCTTCTTATTTCTTTGTTTGGATCAGCATGGACACAAACACAGACACAGTCTTGTAAATACATGTGCGCATGGATACACATAGAATAGAAAGAAGAAATATTTTTTATATCTCTATCTTATATATCTGTATTTATCTATATATCATCTATATGTCTGTCTGTGTATTGATGAGAAAGAGAATAAAAATAATTCTCACAGTTGTTCTAAACCTACTTAACCAACTCAATACAGTCTTTCAGCAGCAGTGGGAAATCATTACAATTCTTACACTGTGTAACTCCTTGGCTAAAATGAATTCATAAATATCCAGGTTTTTTTCTCAGCAACTCTCTTACCATCTGCCTCTGATGTGCCCCCTACCTACTCCTTCAAGCAAGTCTTGCTCTTCCATAGCTTTTTCTTGCAGCCCAGCTATGCAGATATTACTAAATTCCCTAACCCAGAGCTGCATAACTATTTTTCTCTGGATTGGAAATGAACTTTGCTGTCTTGTTTCGGAAATACTGAGAATGTGACACAGATTCTTAGGTGGGCTGAGGTGATGGCTCAGTAAGTAAGGAATTTTCTGCTCAGGTCCTAGAACCTGAAATAGAATCTCCAACACCCCTGTAAAATCTGGATGAGGTGGAAACTCTTATAACTCCATCACTGGGGGACAGGATGTAATGTAAAGAGGAAGGATTCCCAGGGATTACTGTAAACCCTAGTTCAGAGAAGTGTGGCATCCTTTCTTCCTTACCCCATAGACAATGGGCCAACTACTTCTTCGGCTGAACAGTTTATTTCAATGTGAAGCTAACTACAGGACCATGGAAATGGACTTTGACCCCAAAGACCCTCCCCAAGCAGGGAGTGGGAAGCAAGTGGGGCTTCCCTTTGCCTCACCTTTATAATTACTTTTTGTAGATAAAGTTGTAGCAAAATATTATTACAGGCATGTAACCATTGATCTTGTTCCTGGGCTAAGAATTTTTCACTAACTAGAATCTATCAGAGCTGATATGGAAGAATTAGACCTGGTCTTGGTTCTAAGAATACCTCTTCTCTACTATATCTGTGACTCACAAAAAACATGAGAGTCATTGACCCTTGCTTTATAAGAGCCTAAAGGGAAGCAACATTTGCTTCAATCAAGTTTAGAGATGTAACGGATATGGACATTTTATAATAGAACACTTGAAATCAAAAGGTACTTCAAAACATTGGTACCTCTTCCACACCTGACAATGAGTAGAATAAGTTTCACCATGAACTTACCCCAAGCAGTGCCAATGGATGCCATTAGTCAAGTGTTGGCGAGCTGCCCAACTGTCCTGGGAACCACTGGCCAACCAACCAATAACCTTTAGCCTTAAGTGACCTCCAATTTACTTGTTAAAAGAAAGACTTTCTGTATGGCTTTGAACCATGACAACTTATTTAAATTTGGACCAAGAATGCCCAGAGTCGGATATGAGTCACCTTAGAGCCCAAATTTCTGGCATTGACAAGAGCCTTCCAGTCAAATTACATGGGTAGAGTTTATTTTTAGGGTCTGCTTGTATAAGGGCTTGGAATCATTCTCCAATTACAATATTTTATTCCCTGTACGGTTCTTTCCAGGTTCTAAGCTTCCATTTCATTTAGGAATCACTCCAGACCTTGATTTTGTTCATGTTTAATTATAGTCATCTTCTTCATTCTCCTGGTATAAAAAAATAATAGTTAATATTAAAGCAGTAACAATTAACACTTGCCATTTACATGATCTATTTTAACCCTTTCATTAACCTTGTAACCACTTAATAGCATGGTTTGTAGTAGAGAATGCAGCTTTATAGACAACAAGCAGGCAGAATCACTAATGTCATAGTTGTTCATCTAACTTTATATAACACATCCTGAAATCCATGCTCTTAAATATGAGATCCTTTCATATAAATATCTCCAACTGACACCATTGTTCATTTTATCTCTTTACTGGAAACTTTGGAATTCTCTTGTGTTTGTGTTTCTATCTCTTTCAGTGGTTATATCTCATGCATCAGAATAATTTGATGATCCTATCTCTCAAATCATTAGCACACATTCCTTTATCTCATTGTCGTGATTGCCTTAGCAATGCTGATAGAAGATTCGAGGGCTTTTAAGAACTACAACTGAAGTTAGCTTCGATAGACTCTAATTCCCTTTAAATTAGATTTCATGCTTTTGTCATAACCAATGCTGAATTGAAGTCTACAGAGGAAATATTTAAGGACTTTCTATGGCAATTTTTTCTTTTTTTTATTTCTTTTTTAATTTTATTTTTCTCATTAGTTACATTTTGTTAATTCTGTATCCCAGCTGTATCCCTCATTCCCTCCCCAGTCCCACCCTCCCTCCCTCACCTCCTCCCTGCCCCTTTCCAAGTCCACTGATAGGGGAGGACCTCCTCCCCTTTCATATGACTCCGTTTTGTCAGGTATTTTCAGGACTGGCTGCAAAGTCCTCCTCTGTGGCCTAACAGTACTGCTCCTCCCTTGGGAGGTGGGGAGGTCAAAGAGCCAGTCATTGAGTTCCTGTTAGAAATAGTCCTTGTTCCCCTTACTACGGGAAACCAATTGATTACTGAGCTATCACGGGTCACATCTGAGCAGAGGATCTAGGTTTTATCCTCTCATGGTCTTTGGTTGAGTGTCCATCTCAGAAAAGACCCAGTTTTTCATGGACATAAGCTTCTTTTACTTTTCTCCTATCATAGCCTACACATAACCAAACAGGCATCTTCCCCAAATACCATGCAAGGATGAGCATCTGTCTAAGGATATGGATTGGACTCCATCGCTATTTGTAAATGAAAGCTTGTGTTCCCTGTGGAGCTCATTTATCTATCACAGGGATGTTTCTGATATCCTCATCTGTCAAAATGGGGACTGCTGAAGAGGCAAAGTGAGATGATAATGCTGAGGAGGAGAAAGATGAGAACACATATGCTGTTTATTTCAAGAACATGAAGTTCTGGGTTATGTTTAACTATGAAAGTGGAGAGAATCAGAGAGACACAGCATTTGGTTTTAGCAAATTTACCATTTACAGGAATAGACAGACTTTCAACAATCATACAACAATGTGTAGATGATCTTTCTAGAAAGGACAAAGTCTCACTTGGCCTCATTCTTCTGGGCACTCTCCAATTGTTTTACATACATTAACTAGCTCAATTCTACAGGGAACCTCTGAGATGCACGGTATTATCACTTCATTTTATAGATCAGAGAGCTGATGCACACAGAAGTAGATGACTGCATCCACAATTTCTCACCTTGTAAGTGGCCTCAAGATTTGACCTCAGACTCCTTTCTAAGGTACTATTATCCAGCCATGAACGTAATTTAGGACACTAAAAAGAAAGCTGTTAGGGAATGGTACTGTAGGTTGAGGTAGTAGTATGACTGTCCAAGGAAGTAACATTTAAGGTAAAGTTTAAAGGAGGAGAGCCAGTAGAAAAGGAGGGAAATAATTAGGAACAAGTACCTCGATGTCACTAGGAGCAGTAGGTCAGGTGGGCAGAAGCTTGAAATAAAGACCAAGGGAAGCTGAAGGCATCAGCTGGGATGAGACCAGGCAGAAGATCAGGAAATCATGAACTATGAGCCATGTTTTAAGAGCACAGACATCACTGAAGATCTGAAACAGGGCAATAATCTGTTTCATAGGAAAATATTGCCTATTATATTCTTCACAACTTACTCTGCTCTAGATTTTCAGGGACCTCACCAGTGGGATGCAGTCTTTGCAGGATTTGCCCTGAGGCCAACCTACTTCCTCTACCTCAACTTTAATTACAACAATCCATGCTTCTAAGCATGTACCATGCTATTTAATAAAATTCTCAAATATTTCACTTGCTACAACTCCATCCATTTCTTCCCTTTGATAGTGATTCCCATATTACCCTGTTCAGTTCTGTCTGCTCTAATCTTTTCCTAATCTTTCCTTCCACTTGGTTTCTCCATGTGGATTATTACCAGTAGGTCAAACCTGACTTGAGAAAATGCCAGCTTTTGAAAATCACTTGATCCTCCACCTCCCTCAGCCTTTCATAATTCAACTGTAGGTTCATTCTGCTAAAGGACTAGGTGATACGATTGACTCTCAGATTCCTCTAATCTTTCCCAAGTCCAAGTAATTGCCAATGCAACCCATCAGCCACTCCTAGCGGCTTACCTCCAGAACATATACCCCTCCTGCTCACATTGCAAAGCACCAGCATCTCAGCTCACCACTCTAAATAATGCCTTGGTAGCTCACTGGGCCTCCCAAACTTTATATAATCTTTCTGATTCAGAGTGGAGGGACACTTCTCTAGAATTATATCTGCTATGTTCTGCTTTGTATCACCAATTGCTTTACAGTTTGTCTATAACCACAGCTATGTTACAGTGGCAGAGTTGGCTGACGGCAGCAGAGACTGCATATCAGACCAGTAGAAATAAATTATTATAAGGTCCTCTGGGTTAAAAATTGTGATCCATGCTCTGTATAAACTTCATTGTCTCCCCAAACTAAACACACACACACACACACACACACACACACACACACACACACACTCCTCAGACACACCCAACACTCACATATATGTTCTCAAATCCCTCCTCCTCTCTTCTCTGCTAGTCACACTGGTTTCCATACAACTTCTGGACTTTCTAAGTATGTTCCACCTCTGGGAATTTAACCTGCTGTTTCCAGTTCCCAGATGGCCCTTCATTTGTCCATAGCTTTCAACTTTCCTTTCATGCCTCATCTCATGTCCTAGCTAGCATGAGAATTCCCATTCACTTTGTCTTTTTTTTTTTTGATATCTGATTCTTATTTTTCTTCTTAGTCCTCATTTCCACTGATAGTCACTCTACAGAGTAGTTAGTTAATAGCACCCCAATACTCCTACTAGAATGTAAGTACCACAATAGTGAGGAAGTTAACTCATTGTCTGAGCTTGAAAAAAGTGAGGTAGATAATAAGCGTGCAGTGCATTCATCATTTGGATGAATGAATATCAGTGAATAATCCATGGACTGATGAGGACAGCACTATACAGCCAGGAACACTGCAGCCATGTGCACTGACATATGCCCAGCACTCTTATGTACACTGACCTCATGTTTCTCTTCTCAGAAACCCTAGTAGAAAAAGCCCCTGTTTCTCTTCCATTTTTTTTACCATGCAAAGATAATGATAATTCTGAAGGAAAGTTCTGGGAAAGCTGTTATACAAAGGATCAGGAAGGGAGCTGTCTCTGGAGTACTCATCAGAGATCACTCTGGAGGTCTGGGCAGTACTTCTTGCCTCCAGTGTTTGTTCAGAAACACACGGTCTCTTTAAAATAGCTCACACCATTCAGATTCTAACAATAAGTCAGAGTTAAGCAAGTTTTCCCAAAAGTATTAAGTTCAAGATCCTTCCAGAAATCAGCTTCTGCTACAATGGGTATCCTGTTTACTGTGTGCTCACAATGACAGAAGGCTAACTGGAAGAAACCTAGAGTGAAATTCAAGTCCAAAGAACATGTGGGCATGGCATTTTAAATTCTTCGTTAAATACTATTTATTTACATAAATCTCAGCACTCTGTTTAGAGTTATTTCTCTCCTATATAGCAAAGTACACATAACATAAATTATTTAAACTTCTTCAACTGCACAGGCCAGTGGCCTGTACCTTTACACTGCTGTGAAACCAACATTACCATACATCTTCAATACTTCCTCTTCTTGTAGAACTGAAGCTCTCAGTGGCCAAACAGTAACTTTCTACCCTGCCTACCCCAACCCCCTGAAAACATTTGCTTTTCTGTTGCCAAGAATCTGATGATTCCAGGTCTCTGTGTGTTGTGGTGGAATCATATAACATTTGCTCTTTCTTGGTTTCATTACTTCACTAAGCATTAGGTATTTAAGATCTGTGGATGTTCTAACCTATTCAGAATCTCTTCCCTCTTGAGGTTGAATGAAATTCTGTTGCACACTCTCACACATTTTATTTATATATGCACTTCCTGATAAACGCCTGGATGGCTTCTAAGGATAAAGGTGTACCATGAACATGGGGACCCAACTAGCTCTTTGAGATCCTGCTTTGAAATATTAGAGTTTTTGGCATTTCAGAAGTAAAATTGGGAGAATATGTCATAATTCTCTGTGTTTAAGGTTTTGAGGTACTTGAGTACTTTCTTAATTGCCGTTTTATGAAATTTTCTTTTAGTAGTATTTTAAAATCCAGATTTTAAAACTGGATTCAGAAAATATCACAAAATAACTGCCCTTTCACCTGGTTCCAACTCTCTTTAGTCACCAACTTCCTTGGTTGCCTTAATGACTCCTTTGTCATTGTGAGAAGGTACAGGTATTCTGTCTTTTTTCCTGTGTTTTGCTCCCTAAGTGAGTCAACTGAGGAAGCTAAGAAGGCCACAAAACAATGTGAGGATTTTTGTATTTCTTCCTTCCCTGTTCTTGTTAAGTGACCAATTCAGTCTCCTTTACCAAGTGGGAGGATAGAGAATTAAGGCTATTTCCTTGCAACCCACATGCAGACCATGTCAAGTTGAAAGAGAGAGAATCATACTGTAACATTGCCTCACAGTTTGGTTGGAATAATATATATGTGGTGGTCTGTGCTTTGAGGTCAAGGAGGGCCCTGGGCATAGTAGTTAAGGTGGCAAAGCAATTCCTCATATGTGCTCTGCTCTCTATCTACTCTGTGATTTTCTCACTTTGGTATCAAGTGGATCTGTCTAATACTCTATTATTTTTAAACAGTGGTTACTTAAAGGAAAAGAGACCTTATTCTTCAGAATCCCAGTGCCATACACAGACACAACAGTGAACGTATTTTGCTTTAAATAGGGAAGGGGGCAAGAATCTCAATAACTTGTCACCACTGTCTCCTCTAGGTGATGCACAAAAGGCTTTGGTAGCCATCTTTTGGCAACATGCTGCTCAGTAGAACACAGTGCAGAAGTCACTAGAATGGATACCTTGCTATTTAACTGTATCATGTTTTGATCTGGCCCTCCAAGACCCTGTTCTGTAGGCTTCTTTGCCAATAAGCCAACTTCCTAAGTTCCTCTGTTGATGAACAGAGTTGTTCATCAAATACACTAAAGATACAACAATACATCCACCATCCTTCTAAGACCTCCTAGTCCTGGGCAGCAGTGATAAAGTTTTGCTATGACTTATTTTGTTTATAACTATTGCTATAGTTAAAGATGGGAAGATGGGTCCATAGAGGCCATGTGGGTTTAACCCAAAGCACATGGTCACTGTGTGGAACAGATAGTATGAACCTGTCATGCCAGAGTTTCTGAATCCACACTAAAACCATTTTCACATTAGAACCTCCTGTCAAAAATTAGAAGTTTCTCAGTATAAGTGCCTCTATTGCAGAGAATTATGAGCAGCAGGAGATGAGTCCTCTAACCTGTTGATAATACTCCAACAGCATTTCTTGAGATCCCTGTATTAGGTGCAAATTGCTAGCCTTAATCCATATAGAGGCCTAAGCTCCATGGGCTACTCCTTTCCTTATCTGTAGACATTTGGACAGAGTTCTTCAGTAAACTCCAGAAATGAAAGTGAGTCAATTAAATGTTCCCACCCATGAAACAATTCATTTGCTCTAAAAGTGGGTCTTAGATTGAATTTTCTATCAATTTTCACTAGCTATTTCACCCCTTTTGCTCTGTAAGAGAGGGAAGTTGTCCTTTTTAATTACAGAGGTGCTTTCTTTTAGTTTCTATTCTCTTCCCCAGGGTTCTCTGCCAAGGATTGGCTACGGTTGATTCATAAGAAGATAGTGATTGTAAGGGCAGAGTTCTGGAACACCCTTTTTTGAGTTTAGGCAGGGAGATACTACCGAAATCACTTCCTGCCTAGTGGCAGCAAGAGACAGAAAGTGGCCAATGAGTTATACTCTAGATGAGAAATTAAATGAAGAAAAGAACCAGATAAAAATTACCAGTTATCGGAGGCGGGGCAAGATGGCAGCGCCGGGAGGACTCTCATTCTGAGGAGCAGCACAGCAGGATTGGCACAGTGACCAGCAATCAGAACTCGCGGCCATAAAACACAAGTGGTTGTGTTTCTCAGGTGAGAGGATACCCCACGGTGGGGGATTCGATC
>NW_026596079.1:15681760-15724198 GCF_907164565.1 Psammomys obesus | reverse complement strand
GAGGAGGGAGGGGCTTATGGGGGGATACAAAATGAATAAAGTGTAATAAAAAAAAAATTACCAGTTATCAAATACCAACAGGGTGCCAAAATCTTGACTACACAATATAATCCTTGTTGTGTTGGGCTAGTTTCTCAGTGTCTCAGATCTCAGCTTCCTCATCTATAAATGTCAGTGATGACCTCTTCAAAGTGTACAATCAGAATGATATAATGTCCACCAAGAGTATTGCTTAAACTCTGTCATAGCAGGCAATATAGAAATGGTTGCTGATGCAGTCGTTACTTTTATTGTTAATTCTTTTGTTCAGCCCTCTCAGGTGGCCCCCTACAGCCCTTAATAAGGATCAAGTAGAATTCTGGGTTTCAAAATCATAAAGCAAAGTTCTTGCACAACCCGTGATTATTGGGTAATAGAATAGTGTTTCTGTTTAGAATTAGCATATGAAAATGAGACCAAGTAATGGCTTTTGGGGGAAAGGAAAGCTGCAGAAAAATGAAGCCAGATGAGGGGCAGAACTTGCAAATCTTGCACTGTATTCAGTTTAATGTTGGCATTCTATCCTCATTAATGCTTGTGTATGGCTCCACAATAAATTGGGAATTTTCTGTGAGAGAAAATGAAGATTTATGCAAAACTAAATGGAACAAATGGTGAATAATTGATTTAACTGACCTGACAACTCCCACTTGTAAATAACAGAGAATGTTTTATTCTGGCAATAATTTAGTTTCCAGGGCCTCATAACTCCTCCTAGAAATTTACTAGAAAGCCCTCATGATTTCTGCTTTTCTCATGGAGATAAGTGAGTTGTAGATCATGAACTCTATTCTCCCATATAAGCTTCGCATGATCTGTATCTGGCATGGCTCAAATCCAAAATTCTCTGAAGAATGTAAAGATCATTCATTTGCTTTTTGATTTAAGAATACAGTGTGACCTCCATTTAACAAAACTTACACACACACACACACATACACACAAAGAATGATTGTATTTACCAGTTGTAAAATACAGTCCGTAGGAATAGAAAAATAAAATAAATAATGCACAATAAGCCACATTGTGTTAAATGCTTTTTCTGCACCCTGGTACAGTAAATGCCATCTTAGAACACACTACCACTATACACACATTTATTTCAAAGGTTGATTTCCAGTAGACAGACACAGATATGCATACACAGACACACATGTATGTGTCTATCTGTGTTTCTATATATGTATGTAAGTTTGCTTGAACATTTCCACACCAAGGGCTGTATGAATTCACAACTATCTGTTTAACACATTGTTGCAGAAGCAATGAGATCATTTTAGAAGACATCTTAGTGACATTCCAGAATCATGGACTATTACTATTGAAAGCATCTTTAAGAAAACATTAGGATTAACCTCTTAATTGTAGGTTCAATTCCACTGTGCAGTAAAGAAAGAAGAGAAGAATCTGAGATAAAAAATTTCATGTACTATGAGAGAGACACTTGGGGACACGGGAACAGGTTAAAAGGAGAGCTTTATAGTTTTATCCTGGTCCAACACTGTGTGTGTACATGTGCATGAATGTGTGTGTATGTGTGAGAGAGAGACAGAGAGACAGAGAGAGAGAGAGAGCATTCACATGTATGTGGGGTTGTGTGTGTGTGTGTGTGTGTGTGTGTGTGTGTGCGTATGTTGTCTAGAACTGGAGGTCAGTCTCAGGTGTCATTCTTCACTGGCTGTCCACTATGATTTTTGAGATGGGGTCCTTTGTGGGAAACTAAGGCTTACCTGTTTGGCTAGGGTAACTGTCCAGTGATAGGTAAGGATCCATTTGCCTGTCTACTGATTGCAGGGAATGCAAATATACACCAGCAGTTCTGTCTTCTTATGTGAGTGCTGGGGATGGAAATCAAGTCCTTGTTTGTGCAAGACACACTTCACCAACT
Source organism: Psammomys obesus (assembly GCF_907164565.1). Taxonomy (NCBI): domain Eukaryota; kingdom Metazoa; phylum Chordata; class Mammalia; order Rodentia; family Muridae; genus Psammomys; species Psammomys obesus. The sequence goes on along the minus strand of NW_026596079.1, from coordinate 15,722,271 downwards.
GAGCTATTATTGCAATCCTCAGCACACCATTTTCAATGTTCACTTCCCTTTATTTCAATCATTCAACAAAAATATATTTATGACATCTTTTATTTGACAAAGCTCTAAAAGGATAGTCTTTTATTTGACAAAGCTCTAAAAGGTTGTTCAATGCAATAGTCATGATCCTTGACCTTATAGTAGACGTAAGGTCTAAGAAAGAAAGCTGAGGCAGCTGGGAAAGTGGTACAGTGGATAAGCTACGTGATGCTCAGGCGTGAGTACCAAAATCAAAGTCCTCATTGCTTCTGCAACGTGTTTAACAGATACTTGTGAATTCATACAGCTCTTGGTGTGGAAATGTCAAAGCAGACTTACATACATAGACAGACAAACACATATATGTATACTCAAGAGACACAGACAGTGACTTCTCAGGGCAGAGTGGCTAGTTGTACACACTAGAATCAGCAGATTGCGGTTGGGTGAAAGACCATGTTTCAATACATAGAGTGAAGTGTTGAAGAGGATATTCAACATCAACCTTAAGCTTCCACATGAAGGCACATACATGCACGCATGCTTGCACACATGTATGCATGCGCTTGCCCCAAAGAAAGTGGCTGAAGATTGATAGGGCATCGTCAGTTCAGATGGATTCTGAAATGTGTCTCTATCTTCACACAGAGCAGGTGTAGCTGCAGGAGCATACCATGAGTAGAAATAAACCAATGTGGGCAAGAGAATTGTACAAGTGTTGATTGTGTCTGTTTAAAGGGGGCAAAAGAGAGGAGTCGGGGCAAGATGGCGGTGCCGGGAGGACTCTCATTCTGAGCAGCAGCAGCAGGATCAGCACAGTGACCAGCAATCAGAACTCACGGCCATAAAACACAGTCATTGTGTTTCCCAGGTGAGAGGATACCCCACGGGGGGGGGGGATTCAATCAGCTTTTAACTCACCCGGCTAAACCTTGGAAGAGATCCCAGTTCCGCCAGACGCTGCCCCAGCCTAGAGCCACAAGCCAGTGTCTCTGGTCACGGTCCCAGACTGAACCATGCGCACCACACTATCAGAGACTGGAATTTTCAGTCGAGAGTTAACCCCATGGTACAGGAAACGATTGGAACCGACCTTAGGTCACCCAGATATCCCCTGGAAAAGACTTGGGGTCCACGGGTGTGCCAGGAGCCAGCCCAGAGCCAGAGCCAGGGACCCAGGATCTGGCAAAGAGCCCTGCCTGCCTGCGCGCCTGATTCGCCGCCTCAGATAGAACTGTGGGCACCAGGGCACCAGCGAATGAGTTTCACTGTCAGGTGCAAACACACAGGGAGGGAAACTGCTGGTCTGATCTCAGAGCACTCAGCAGACACCCCCACCCCGAAAAAGTCTTGGAAAAATTACCCAGTTTAGGCATACACCCAGGCTCCCAAAGGCTGGAAAGGCAGACACAGGCAGTTTCTGCGCACCAGACAGCTGGTGGAGACTGAGCAGTACGCACCAGGGCAGAAAAAAAAAGAGAGAGAGAGAGAGAGAGACTGGGAGTGCCTGTCTCAGAGAATCCACAGGGAAGGAAGGAAACTGTACTGACTTAAATCACCCAATCCTTCCCTGGAAAAAGTCTAGCAAAGACCTGCGGGGCCGAGCCACCATCACTCAGCTATGCTCCAGACACAGGCACAAACAGTTACTGCATGTCAGATGTCCAACTGGGTCACAGCAGCTGATCATTAAATTTACATCAAGAAACCCAGAAACAGGGCAGCTGTCCTCAGGACTTCCCTGGGTGAGAGGAGAACCCTCTCGACTAACAAAGACCACAGTTACCACTCAGGTCTCTATCTCTGAGGTGAGCAGCAGCTACTCCTGAAAAAATGCCAGCCATCCACGGACTATACCCAAAAAGCTGAGAAGACATCCTTTAGGAAAAACCAGCTTTCTGCAAAGGGGATTCTTTCCACCACAGGATCCCCAGGAACCACCAGAAAATAACTCCAAACACCTAAGATAGCACAATGGGTAGAGGGCAGTGTAAAAGCTCAAGCAACAAAAGACAGAGCAATATGGCATCTCCAGAACCCAGTTACCGAGGGGCAGGTAGCCCTGGACACCCCAGCATAACTGAAATCCAAGAAGATGACCTAACAACTATGCTCATGAAGATGATAACAGAGGAAACAAATAAGATACGTAGACATAGAGGAAGATAAACTCAAACAGAATATTGCCATCCGTAAAGAAATAGAGGAAGCTGAAACCAAACAGTTTATGGCCTTTAGAAAGGAATGCTTAAAGCACTGAATGAAATAAAAGAAACAGAATTGAAGGAACTAAAAGGAAAACAGGAAAGTACAATCAGACAGGTGAGGGAAGTAAACAAAACAACTCAAGACCTGAAGATAGAATTGGAAAAATTAAAGAAAACACAAATGGAGGAAATAATGGAGAGGAAGAATCTAGGCAAGAAAACAGGAACTACAGAGGTAAGCATAACCAACAGAATACAAGAGATGGAAGAAAGAATCTCAGGAGTAGAAGATACAATGGAAGAAATTGATGTATCTGTCAAAGAAAATGTTAAATCCAAAAAATTCGTGACACAGACAGTCCAAGAAATCCAAGACAATATGAAAAGACAAAACCTAAGAATAATACTTATAGAGGAAAAAGAAGACTCCCTTCTCCAAGGCCCAGAAAATATTTTCAACAAAATCATTGAAGAAAATTTTCCCAAGTTAAAGGAGAGGCCAATAGGAATACATGAGGCCTACAGAACACCCAACAAATTTGACGAGAAAAGAAAATCCTCCTGCCACATAATAATCAAAACAGTAATTATACAGAATAAAGGAAAAATACTAAAAGCTGCAAGGGAAAAAGGCCAAGTAACATATAATGGCAAACCCATTAGAAGCACACCTGACTTTTCAACAGAGACTATGAAAGCCAGAAGGACCTGGATGGATATCATGCAGACCCCAAGAGAGCACAGATGTCAGCCCAGGCTACTATACCCCGCAAAACTCTCAGTCCTCATAGACAGAGAGAACAAGATATTCAATGACAAAAACAAATTTCAACAATACCTACAAACAAATCCAGCATTACAGAAGACACTGGAAGGGAAAATACAACCCAAGAAAATTAGCTTCTTTCAAGAAAACACAGGAAATAATTAACCTTACTACAGTAAAACAAAAAGCAACCCAGCACACAACCTGATGACCACAGCCAACATCAAAATCAAGGGATCTAACAGCCACTTGTCATTAATCTCTCTCAACATCAATGGACTCAACTCTCCAATAAAAAGACACAGATTAATAGAATGGATATGTAAACAAAACCTAGCAATCTGTTGCATACAAGAAACACACCTAAGACACAAAGATAGACATTACCTGAGGGTAAAGGGTTGGAAGACAACTTTCCAATCAAATGGACCCAAGAAGCAAGCAGGAGTAGCCAATCTAATATCTGATAAAATAGACTTTCAACCAAAATTGAGAAAAAGAGATGGGGAAGGACACTTCATACTCATCAAAGGAAAATTCCACCAAGAAGACATCACAATCCTGAACATCTATGCCCCAAATACAAGAGCACCCACATTTGTAAAAGAAACATTGATAAAATTTAAACCACATATAGATCCCCACACATTTACAGTGGGAGACTTCAACACCCCACTCTCAACAAAGGACAGGTCAACAAAACAGAAATTAAACAAAGAAACAATGTCTCTGACAGAGGTCATGAATCAAATGGACCTTACAGACATTTACAGAACTTTACACCCAAACACAAAAGGATTTACCTTCTTCTCAGCACCTCATGGAACTTTCTCCAAAATAGACCATATAGTAGGTCACAAAGCAAGTCTCAACAGATACAAGAAGATTGAAATAATCCCTTGTATCTTGTCTGATCACCATGGAATAAAGCTGGACCTCAACAATAACAGAAATATCAAAAAGCCTACACACACATGGAAACTGAACAACTTGTTACTAAATGACAGCTGGGTCAGGGAAGAAATAAAGAAAGAAATTAAAGTCTTCCTAGAACTCAATGAAAATGAAGACACAACATACCCAAACTTGTGGGACACAATAAAAGCAGTGCTAAGAGGAAAGTTCATAGCACTAAGTGCCTTCAAGACGAAATTTGAGACAGCTCATTCAAGCAACTTAATGGCCCACTTAAAAACCCTAGAAAAAGAAGAAGCAGACACACCAAAAAGGAGTAGACGGCTGGAAATAATCAAACTCAGGGCTGAAATCAATCAATTGGAAACAAATAAAACAACTCAAAGATTCAATGAAACCAAGAGCTGGTTCTTTGAGAAAATCAACAAGATCGACAAACCCCTAGCCAAGCTAACTAAAAGGCACCACCCAAATCAACAAAATCAGAAATGAAAAGGGGGACATAACTACAGACACTGAGGAAATCCAAACAATCATTAGGACTTACTTCAAAAGTCTATATGCCACAAAATTTGAAAATCTAAATGAAATGGACAATTTTCTTGATCTATTTGACTTAGCAAAGCTGAATCAGGACCAGGTAAATCAACTAAATCGTCCTATATCCCCCAATAGAAAAAGAAGTGGTCATCAAAATCTCCCATCCAAAAAAAGCCCAGGACCAGATGGCTTCAGCGCAGAATTCTACCAGACCTTCAAAGACGAGCTAACACCAAATCTCTTCAAACTATTCCACAAAATAGAAACAGAAGGAACATTACCAAACTCATTCTATGAAGCCACAGTCACCTTGGTACCTAAACCTCACAAAGACTCAACAAAGAATGAGAATTTCAAGCCAATCTCCATTATGAACATTGATGCAAAAATACTTAACAAAATACTTGCAAACCAAATCCAAGAACACATCAAAGATATTATCCACTATGACCAAGTAGGCTTCATCCCAGGTATGCAGGGGTGGTTCAATATACGGAAATCCATCAATGTGATCCACCATATTAACAAAATGAAAGAAAAAAACCACATGATAATCTCCCTAGATGCTGAAAAAGCATTTGACAAAATCCAACATCCATTCATGTTTAAAGTATTGGAGAGATCAGGGATACAAGGCACATATCTAAACATAGTAAAGGTTATTTACAGCAAGCCTATAGCCAACATCAAACTAAACGGAGAGAAACTTAAAGCAATCCCACTGAAATCAGGAACAAGACAAGGCTGCCCACTCTCTCCATATCTCTTCAACATAGTGCTGGAAGTCCTTGCTAGAGCAATAAGACAATTGAAGGAGATCAAGGGGATACAAATTGGAAAAGATGAAGTCAAATTATCACTATTTACAGTTGATATTATAGTATACATGAGTGACCCCAAAAACTCTACCAGGGAACTCCTACAGCTGATAAACACCTTCAGCAAAGTGGCCGGATACAAAATTACCTAAAAAAAAATCAGTAGCCCTTCTGTATACAAAAGACAAAAGGGCTGAGAAAGAAATTAGAGAAACAACACCCTTCACAATAGCCACAAATGACATAAGGTACCTTGGAGTAACCCTAACCAAGGAAGTCAAAGACATGTATGAAAAAAATTTCAAGTCTCTAAAGAAAGAATTAGAAGAAGATAAGAGAAGATGGAAAGATCTCCCATGCTCATGGCTTGGCAGGATTAACATAGTAAAATGGCCATCTTACCAAAAGCAATCTACAGATTCAATGCAATTCCCATCAAATTACCAACACAATTCTTTACAGACCTGGAAAGAAAAATTCTCAACTTCGTATGGAATAACAAGAAATCCAGAATTGCTAAAACAATCCTCTATAATAAAAGATCTTCTGGAGGTATATCTATCCCTGATCTTAAGTTGTACTATAGAGCAACAGTTTTAAAAACTGCATGGTAGTGGCATAGAAACAGAATGGTGGATCAATGGAACTGAACAGAGGACCCAGAAATAAACCCACACACTTATGGACACCTGATCTTTGACAAAGATGCCAAAACCATACAATGGAAAAAAGATAGCATCTTCAACAAATGGTGCTGGTCCAACAGGATGTCTACATGTCGAAAAATGCAAATAGATCCATACTTATCACCCTGCACAAAACTGAAGTCCAAGTGGATCAAAGACCTTAACATAAATCCAGACACATTCAATCGGCTAGAAAAAAAAGTGGGGAATACCCTAGAATTCATTGGTATAGGAGAAAACTTCCTGAACAGAATACCAACAGCACAGGCTCTAAGAGCAACAATCAATAAATGGGACCTCATGAAACTGAAAAGCTTCTGTAAAGCAAAGAACACCGTCATCAAAACAAAACGACTGCCTACAGATTGGGAAAGAATCTTCACCAACCCTTTATCTGACAGAGGACTCATATCCAGTATATATAAAGAACTAAACAAGCTGAAAAGCAGCAAACCAAGTAATCCAATTAAAAAATGGGGAACAGAGCTAAACAGATAATTCTCAATAGAGCAATATTGAATGGCAGAGAAGCACTTAAAGAGATGTTCAACCTCATTAGCCATTAGGGAAATGCAAATCAAAACAACCCTGAGATTTCACCTTACACCCATCAGAATGGCCAAGATCAAAAACTCAAGGGACAACACATGCTGGAGAGGTTGTGCAGAAAGGGGTTCCCTTCTCCACTGCTGGTGGGAATGTAAACTTGTACAACCACTCTGGAAAGCAATCTGGCGCTTTCTCAGACAACTAGGAATAGCGCTTCCTCAGATTCCAGCCATATCACTCCTAGGCATATATCCAAAAGAGGCTCAAGTACACAAAAAGGACATTTGCTCAACCATGTTTGTAGCAGCTTTATTTGTAATAGCCAGAAGCTGGAAACAACCCAGATGCCCCTCACCTGAAGAATGGATGCCGAAATTGTGGTACATCTATACAATGGAGTATTACTCAGCAATGAAAAATAAGGAAATCATGAAATTTGCAGGTAAATGGTGGGACCTGGAAAGGATCATCCTGAGTGAGTTGTTCCAGAAACAAAAAGACACACACGGTATATACTCACTCATATAGACATACAACGTAGGACAAACCCACTAAAATCTATGCATCTAAAGAAACCAAGCAAGAGAGAGGACCCTAACTAAAATGTTCAATCCCCACCTGAAAGGAAAGAGGATGGACATCAGAAGAAGAAGAAAACAGGAAACAACCTAGAAACCTGCTACAGAGGACCTCTGAAAGCCAGAAGAAGAAAACAGGAACTAGGAACCTACCACAGAGGGCCTCTGAAAGCCTCTGCCCTGCAGACTATCAAAGCAGATGCTGAGCCTGATGGCCAACTGTCGGGAAGAATGAATGGAATTTTATGTAAGAAGTGGGAAATAGTAAGAGCTGGAGAGGACAGGAACTCCACAAGGAGAGCAACAGAACAAGAAAATTTGAACACAGGGAACTTCCCAGAGACTCATACTCCAACCGAGGACTATTCATGGAGATAACCTGGAACCCCTGCATAGATGTAGCCCATGACAGGTCAGTGTCCAAGTGGGTTACATAGTAATGGGAAAAGGGACTTCCTCTGACATAATCTGATTGGCCTGCTCTTTGATCACCTCCCCTGAGAGGGGAGCAGCCCTACCAGGCCACAGAAGAGGACAATGCAGCCACTTTTGACGAGAACTGATAGACTAAGATCAGAAAGGAGAGGAGAACCTCCCCTATCAGTGGACTTGGGGAGGGGCATGCATGTAGAAATGGGAGGGAGGGTGGAATTGGGAGGGGAAGAGGGAGGGGCTTATGGGGGGATACAAAATGAATAAAGTGTAATTAAAAAAACGGGGCAAAAGAGAGAAATGTATGAAAAAAATGGGAGAATTTGCTTATCTTTACCTAGGAATACAGATCTCCAATAAACAAGTCATGCCAACTTGCCTTGGCAAAATATGTCACTAAAGACGTTATTCTGGTTCTTGTTATGATTTTACTCAGTCGAGCATTTTTATCAGTATCAAGGACCATCTCTACTCTACATGGAAGTTCCCAGGACTCCGGACTGATGGGATTTTATTCAATGATATTTTACTGCAAGTTCTCAGAAGTGAAGAAGACTTTATGGCAGTTAATCTCCAGGCTTGTTCTCTTTTTGCTAGTCAAACTTCCTTATTGTTCACTAGCTACTGACGGTGACCTCACTCATCGCATCAGAAAGCCCACTGGCCTCATGATACAACTGAAATACATCTTGGATGTAAAAATAATCTTGTACCCAGCACTTGTTGAACTGACTGCAAGTATCACATCTAATATTTTACTACACTGTACAATATAGAAATTTTGCACTTTCTTCTTTATAAATTTATATAAATAACATTTGAAAATCAAATGTTTCTGACATTCCTCTAAAATGATTATTTTTAACTTAAATTTACTTCCAATTTTAAATTATGATATAATTGCATCATTTTCTCTTGCTCTTTCCTCCTTTCAATTTCTCTCATATACCCATTGCTCTCTCTCAAAGGCCTTTTCCCTTTGTTCTTATCACACACACACACACACACACACACACACACACACACACACAAACACACTCCTAAATGAATAAATTCCACCTCTGCATTTGTTTAGCATTACTTGTATGTACATGATTTCATGGCTAACCATGAGTACTGGGTAACCAGAGAGGAAACTCATTCTTGAGGAAGACTGTATCCCCCTCTCTTGGCATGACTCAGTTACCTACAGTTCTTTGATGACGGGTGGAACCCCATCAGATTTCCTCTATCGAGGCTCCTGGAAGTCTATGGGTATCACTCTAGCTGAAACTCCTAGCAGCGGGACATATGGAGCCTGATGTTGCCACCTCCTGTGGCCAGGTGGGACTTCCAGTGGAGTGAGGGGGACACCAACCCATCCATAAAATCTTTGGGCCAAAATTTGTCATGCCTACAAGAAATGTGGGGATTATGATGGAGCAGAGATGGAGGGGATGGTAAGCCAATGACTGGCCCAGCCTGAGACCCACCTCATGGGGGAAAGCCAACCCCTGACACTATTTTTTTCCCCTGACACTATTAACTCTGCTATGCTTTCAGACAGGGGCCTCAGTTAACTGTATTCTGAGAGGCTTCATTCAGCAGCTGATGAAAACAGAGGCAAAGACCCATAGCCAAATGATAGGCAGAGCTCAGGTGTTGTGTGGAAGAGTGGGAGGAAGGATTGAGGGAGCTGGTGAGGAAACCACAAGAAAACCTAAAGAGGAAAGTAATCTGGGCCCATGGGGGCTCACAGAGACTGAACCAACAACCAAAGGGCATGCATAACCTGAACCTAGACCCCCTGCTCATATGTAGCAGATGTGTGACTTGGTCATCATGGGGGTCCCCTAACAATGGCAGTGGGGGCTGTCTCTGACTCTGTTACCTGGCTTTGGATCCCTTTCTCCTAGCTGGGCTGTCTTGTTTGGCCTCAGTGGGAGAGGATGCACTTTGTCCTGCGCAACTTGAAGTGCCAGAGTGGGTTGGTTCCCTTTGGGGGCTTTTCCTTCTCTGAAAAGAAGAGTGCTAATTGGGGGAGGGGGATGTGAGAGTGGAACTGAGAGTAGAGGAGGGAGGAAACTGAGATCAGGCTGTAAAGTGATTAAATAAATAAATAAATAAATAACAGGAAAATGTTTTCCCTTTTCATTTTAACATGTCTATTGATGTCATACTTCCTCAGGTCTTCTTTAGGCAGGCATACTGCTGTCTTATCCAGAATGTAGCTTTTCTGGTTCTTACAATCTTTCATTCACTTTACTGAGATAATCTATGAGCTTAAGATGTAGGAGTTATGATGTAGATGCATCAGTTGGGGCTAGGTACCCCATGGGTACATATTCTCTGCATTCTCACTGGTTGTGGTTTTCTGTAGTGGTCTCTGTCCATTGTAAAGAGAAGTTTCTTTGATGGGTGGTGAGAGCTACACTTAGCTCTGTGTGTAAAAATAAATATTTATAATGCAGTTAGAGATTAGTAAAATGGCAGTAATGGGTTCTCATCTCATATCGATGATCTCACTGTCTCCAGATAGTTGGCTAAGTTTCTAGTACCAGGCATCATTTCCCTTCTGTTGAGTGAGCCTTAAGTTTAATTAAATAGGTGTTGGTAACCACAAAGACATTCATGCCATTGTTAAACCTTTAAAGTTATTATGCCATGCTGCTCTTCACTGTGCTTCATGGATGTTATGGCTGGGTAGGACTATTGTTTGCTTCCTTCCCTTGGCAGCTTGCATAGAACCTTCCAGTACTATGATGGGTCACACTCAGGAAAGAAACCTTAAAGTCTGAAATTACATTTAACAACCAATGAGAAGCTGATTGTGACAAAAATGTACAGAACTAAGTTTTCTCTTCTAAAAAACAGAGTGAGTGACTGTGTCTGTCTCACTGGGGTTTTTATCATTGATTAGGTATATAGTGAACCATAAAGAAAGTTCTGAATATCTATAAACCCTACTGACATTGTCCTCACAAATGAATATGGCACTCTCTCTCCTGAGCTCCTTTCTCAGTGTCCTCCTAGATAGACAATGGCAAGGCTGGACCTTGATTCCAGCCAGGCATTAGAGACTGTTCTCTGTTCATAAACCTGTCCTCCTGGTAAAGTACAAAACTCATTGAACTCATGGAGGTAGGAGACTTTCCCTGACAGACTCCAAATGCCTGATTGTCCAATAAGTAGGAATAATTATTAATAAAAATTTATTTCACAGAAAAACTGTAAAAAAAATTCTATAAAGCTATAAAGTCATGCTTGGACATTAGCATTTGAGAAATGTCATTTAAAAATGTAACTTTGGTCGTACTGGGAATAACTGAATTCTACCTTTTGTTTACTCACTAACTTGCATTTATCAGGGCTCCGATTTCTTCCTTGAATAAACAATAGTCACTTTTTGATAAAAAAAAACCAGATACCTGGAGAGTGTGATGGCATCTGTATTACTACATGGGCTGTTATTTGTTGACAATTACCATAGCACTTTACATATTTTATTCCTATTTTCATAATAACTTACAAGTCAGTTATCATTAGGTTCATGTCTAAATTTAGGAATGGGAGCTTGGAGAATGAAAACACCTGGCCCATAAGTTCAGATTGCAATCAACATTTGTTCAAATCCAGTGCTTAACGGTGTTCATTTTCATTCTGCCTGCCCAAAGCAAAGGAGAGTGACAGCCACAGGAGAAAACAGGAGGGGAAAACTTGGCTCTGGCTGACTGAAAATCTTCTGTTCATGCTGTGTATATTTGCATGTGAATAGCATGTGTGTGCATGTGTGTGTGTGTGTGTGTGTGTGTGCATGTATGTGCCTGAATCTCTATGTGTATGTGAGCTATAATCTATGATATTGGACATATTTGGGAAAGCTTATTCCACAAATGAACCAAATAAGAATACTGTATTTCAAAATCTTTTTATATAGGGAATAAACACCCTATACAAATTGTTTGGAAACTCTTCTCTTGTGTATTTATTTTTGTTACTGTAGTGAAGTTTTTAAAAGTTTATATTATGGAAAAAGTCAACTGCAAAGTAAAATGTATCATAAAATGTCACAGTATATTACTTGGCTGCTGCAGTTTGCCATACATTCCTTCTTACAAACCTTTGCTAGAGTTTTTACGGACATATAAAAATTGTACATATTTATAAGATAGCAGTTTGGCATGTACATATTACTGTAATCTATATACATCTCTCTAATATGGAGTCTTCAGTTTGATCTAACAGCTTTCTTTAAATATGCCACACCATGTGCATGCTGTGTTTACTCTCTTGCCTTCATTGTATCAGGTGAGTAACAGAAGGAGAGACAAATATCGCAGAAGGGATACTTAAAAAAAAATCAACAACTTCCATTCACATGGAGCACAAACAGTCTGATTGGTTCAAGTCATCATAGCTCTAAAACAGTCATCTTACTGTCTTCTAATTCAGAAGATCATCTTTTTTTTTAATTTTATTTTTTTCTTATCAGTTACATTTTAATTAACTCTGTATCCCAGCCGTGTCCCGATCCCTCATTCCCTCCCAGTCTCTCCCTCCCTCCCTCATCTCCACCGTGCCCCTTGCCAAGTCCACTGATAGGGGGGACCTCCTCCCCATTCATCAGAAGATAATCTTGTAGGATACAGAAAAGTAAATCTCACCAGATTTCAACAGCCAGAAGCAGCAAAATCAGGACTTTGAGCTTATCCTTGTGGTGCCCCAAAAAGGATGCTGTTTCATGTAGTGTGTGCTGCTCCTCCTCATCCCGCCCCCCCCCCCCCCCCCGGCCCCCGTCGAAGAGAAAGGCTCAGAGTTACTGGACAGCAATAATCAGTACAAATGGCCATTTAAGTGGTGCTGATTAGCACAGACGAATGGAAACTTTGATGCTGTTAACCTTTTTCTAAGCACTCACATGATCTCTTGAGACAAAATTGAAACTGTCACCCATACCCATTGCTGTCTATGGATTTTTACGACAGTATTTAATAAAAACATTTTTATAAGTAACCGTGTTGTTTCCAAGATTTGTTGAGCATATGCTATGCGCAGCAGAGTTTTTCATCAAGGCAGATATAAGGTTGGTGTGTAAATGATTATAATAGAATTGTGGTGTTTGTGTTTTCTGGGAGAATGGATGCTTGTCCTTAAGGGTGGTGTAGAAGACAGCCTTTATGAGGTGGAGATCTTTGTTTTTCACATAATTATGTGTTTAATAAAAAGGCTTATTTAACTTAGCCTGCACTATATCATAATCACATTTACTTTTGAAGGAATTTATTCTCTGTTAATTCCATACAAGGTTACAATGTGTTTTCATATCCATCTCTTGCACCCCCGTAAACTCATTCCAGACTTTTTTCCTTCTTTCTCTCTTTCTTTTCTCTTCCTCCTCCTTCTTCCACCTCTATTTCCTCCTCCGCTTCTTTCTCCCCCTCCTTCTTTTCCTCCTGTTCCTCTTCTTGTCCTTCTGCTTGTATGCTCACGCCTAGCTCAGATCTAACACTGAAGTTGGGTTTTGAATGCTATGCAAACATGCAGTAGAAACACATGAAGAAACAGCTACACCTCCACTGAGGTAAGTGGTATGTAAAATGTGGTAAACCGTGTATGGTGGTTTGGGTGAGAAAAGACTTCCATAGGTGTGGGTATTTGAACATTTGGTCCCCAGTTGATGGCTCTTTTTTTGGGAAGTTGTAAAACCTATGAGAGGTAGAGTTTTGATGGAGGGAGCACTGTGGACAGGCTCTGACCCCACTTCCTGTTCACTCTCTGCTTCACACTTACATTTAAAGATGTCAGCTCTGAGGTCCTGCTCCTTCTTCTGTGCCTTCTGCTTGTTCCCATGCCTGCTCACCACTATGGACTCTTACCATTTGTGGGGAAGCATAAGCTAAAATGAATTTTTTCTTATGTAAGTTGCATTTGTTGAGGTGTTTTATGACAACAGAAAAGTAACCAATAAACAAGCAAAAAGAAGATGACATTTAGAAGCCACCAATAGTGAAAACTTCAATGTATCTGGATCTAGACTATGAGGAGAAAATGTTTGCAGGAAAAATTGAAACTTGATTGTAATGAGGCAAGTTTGCATGCTGGAGTGTAGACTGTGTTATGCAAATATCAGGAAATGGCTGAGAGAGTGCTGTGATCAGGTTGAAGCGTCAGACATTTGTTTTACTGGTAGCAATTTGGATAGTACGTGGATAAGGATAAGAGCAAAGAGAGCCACTTAGAGATTAATGTAGATATACTGGCCAGGACAGAGATCCCCCAGGACAGGGGCAGTAGAGTTTGGGGAATATACAACATCCTCCCCATAATATGAAACATGAGTTTAACTTGTGAGAATGTTTTTCAGAAGCTTATATAGATCAGATCTCCAAAATCCACTCTAAACCCTGTGTATCTTCTGAAGAGATTGGACAGGAATACCTTCTTATTTATTTACTCATTGCTTGTTTATTTACCTATAGCTTTTAAATTTAAAAAGAAACTGGGGATAGTGAGGACTATCCCCAGTGAATGAGCTTAAAGCTACTGAAAACATAGTCTCCTGCTGTCTCTTGTCCTTAAAAAAATTAATATTATGAAGAGCTTGAAGGTATATTTGCATCTTCAATAGTCACACAAAGTATATGGATGTATGTTTTGGTACATCAAATTCTTGCACCAACATTTTCTTTGATTTGTTTAACTTCCTTGCTAAATCTCTCTCTTTCATAAACTAACCTGGATATCCATCAAGGTAGCAGAGGGAAAGCTCTTCTTGCCAAATGGTGAGTTATATTCCTTGAATCATGTATCATGTAGTTTGTGAGGTCTTTCATTGTCTATAGGTGCTGGCTTTATTTTTGTCACTGAAAACAGTTTTCAGATGAAAAACAGATATATTCCAAGTCAGAGAAGAACTCAAAATCATGAAATAGTTTGTTAGCTTCTCTGGAGCCAGATGCTTGCACTTTAGTCACAAAGCTGGCCCTATACCCCAGGTAGGTGCTGGTAGAGAGGAATAGTGTGGATTCATTCTCACGTGAGAATGAATATCACAGCAAACATTTTTAGAACTGCTGTTCAAAGCTTGGCTTCATTATGTTGGCCTTACAGCAAACAAAGCCTCCTTTGCTGTAGGCCAAGGCAGGATTAAAGGAATGCTACATGTACCCCAGCCTCTCAGGGAGGAAGTGCCCTTCCATCAAATGTGTCTCTCTTCCTGCAGTGGGACAGAGGGTACCCCCCATGCCTTCCTAATGGTGACCTCATTGACCCAATAAGCATCGCTGAAGAACCAGTCTTCCTTACTCTGCAGCGTCCAGGCCCTGGGAAATAAGCAAGCCAGGAATAAAGGGGGGGGGGTACCTAATTTCCCATGAAATGCTAAGTAGGAGGAGAGACTGGTGAGCTTTATCTCTAGTTATTTCCAGACCTGTCTAATCTTTAAAGCCATCCAGAGTGCTTAATACAATACAGATCACTGATTCCAAACATAATTTTATAGGGAACTGCTCCAGAGAAAAACTAATATTTCAAAATATATTATTTTAAGGGCTGGGTATGCCTCTCAGTTTCAGACTGCTTGCCTAGTGTGTAGGTATGTGTGTAGTTCTAAGTCTATAATTTGTAAGTTACACACATATACAGTGTTTCGCCTTCTGTGTTCTCAGGTATTAGACTCATTAGCAAAGGTGGTGACCAGGGGCACTTTGTCCAGCATTACATACTCAGTGAGAAAGCTCAAGTCCAGAAATGCTTTGCAGCTTGCCTGAAGTCATTCAACAAAGACCTTGTGCTTTAGCTGGGGCCACTCCAAGTTTCCCAGGTCCCAAGTTAAAACTCTTCCTCCGAATGTATAAACACACTCCTTGTAAGAAGGAGGACTTATTTATCTTTGTCAACGTGCCACTGTGAAAGGAAGTAAGAAAAAACATGCAGCAGACAATTGCTCAGTCTTTCCTGGTGTGGAACAGAAGTGGCATTTTTTTTTCTTTTTTTGGTCTGTCTGATGGGGGCAGAAAGGGAGGGAAACCTGAGCTGTGGGATACAGCGGGACCAGCACTCCTCTCCGCTTGTTGTACTTTAAAAGCTGGTGGAGGGAGAAAGAAAGCTCGGAGGTGGAGGCCCTTCTCATTCATCTCTTCAGCATGTGAAAGATATTTAGAGGCTGAATGATTTTCAGCCCTTCCAGACTTGGGAATTAAAGGTAAATACTGTGCGGGAAATGCTTTGCACTAGCTTTAAAGGCTTTTGTGAAATACTTCCCAAGGGGGAATTGTGGGTCACTAAAAGGTTGTTTCTCACTAATGCCCCTGATTGGTTGTGGGTATACGGGTCCCTCTGAAGTGGCAATCAGTAGGAGTGACCACTGCCCTTTTGCTGCAATTATCAATGGTCTGGCAATTTCCCTCTATTTTAATCAATTTATTTTCTGAATGGCCCTTTTCTTTGTTTTAAACAAAAGAGTTAAGTGTTCTCAGGCGAATGTTCCCCTCCTCCTTGGAAGCTCCTGTTTTCTTTAGAAAGCCCTTTGGAGACCTTGCCCACATTTAAGTTTTGCAGAAGCTCAGCCTCTTCTTTCATTAAAGAAAGATTCATTCTGGCTGACAATCCAACCCAGTGGAATATGGCTAGTGTTTGGGAGCATCAGAGGGGCACTGGGTGGGAGGTCGGAAACAGAGCGGAGGTGGGAAAAACATAGCGAGGGTTCTTGGTACATATAAGGGCTACCATTTTAGCACAGTTGTATTTGAGTGACAAACAACATGTTCACAGGGAAGTTGCTTATACTTTATTTTTATTTATTGTCTCATATTCTAATTTATCATGTCCTATATTCATGGTGGCTAAATCTGTTAATCTTAGAATTATAGATGAAAGTAACGAGAACATTGCCAAGAATCTAGTAAAGGGGGTTGATGGGGGAAGTAAGCAATACTTTCAATGGTGACACTTTCATTTTTAAGTTCTTTAGTGCCATCTGTTCAACTGTATAGAGTCAACAATTTGGAGAAATATACCGAATGAAGCCATGTGACCAGAATTATAATGGGGATATTGAGACCGAGAAGGTAAACTAAATGTTTGTAGGCGTGCATGTCAGTTCAACACGATCACTACAATCCAATCGATCCCGGCTGTTTGTGTTCTCCCAACCATCACACTGGAAAGATAGAAGCCAAAAGTGAGAACTTAAGATAATGACACTTTAGAACTGGGTTACTCCTTCCTTATCCAAGATCAGTCCTATTTTATCATTTTCAGCTTCAGGTCACATGGAAGGAGATCAAAATAGGCCAGGAGAATGGAAATCAAACTCCCATGTCTTATGAAAAACAAGCAAGCAAACAAATGGGCTTCAGCTTTATATCATCTTAGTTGTGGAAACTGAACCAAAGTCACCAACACATCCCATTAGGCATGAATGAAAACAAAAGGACAGTGAAATAAGTACATGTGTTCTCTGGGTGGGAGGATAAAAAACACCTTAAGATTTTTTTTTTAATGGATCCTGCTATGTAGTTTGACATTTCAGTGTCTGTAACAGATTATGTATTAGTCTCTGGAGCATGTTAGGACCCCTGGCATGCACCTGTGACCAACCTCTGAGTCTGCTATTTGACCCATTTAAATGCAATTTGAGGTGTGACAGCAAAAGCAGCACAAGTTTCCTTTTTCACAATTTCTCTTTTAGGATATCAGTTCTCACTACAGATGATAGCAGCCTCTGTAAATGACTTTTTTACAGAACATTTGGGGGGGAGGCTTAGGTCAAGAACTTTCACTATTTTGCTTCTTCATATTGACTTTTTTCATTTCTTTTTGAGAGAGGAGCTCTCTATTCACCCCTGTCTACCCCAGAATCTACAATGTGGACCAGAAATCTGCCTAATTGCTTTTGGAGTGCTAGGATTAAAGACATGCACCACTACCATGTTGGGTGGTGGCAGCTCATGTCTTTAATCCCAGGCCAGGCTGGTTCACAGAGTGAATTCCAGGACAGCCAAGGAGAGACCCTGTTTTGATAAACAAAAACAAAAACAGCAACAGATTCCTTTGGGGTTACTCTTTTGCAAACTGAATTTGGCACTATAACCATCTTTACGTTTCAGAACCACTATTAAGTAAAATAAGAGTCACTTGGGCATAAGCAATGAAATACTTTGAGAGTTGATTTTCTAACTAAGACTGTTTCTAAGTGTCTAACAGGCATGCAGTATATGTAGAAAAGATAAACAGGACAGATAGATGATTCTCATCCAGAGACGGATGGAGCAGAGCAGCACAAGAGCTCATCATGGCACTCAGAATGATGGATGATATGAGACTTATTGTTTATTTCTGATATCTTCCATTCAGGACTGCCAATCGCAGTAAAAGAAACTTACTAGTATATTTCCTGTTCTTGTTAACACATAAATGCATACACACACACACACACACACACACACACACACACACACAGCATGCATACTATAAGGAACAAGTATACTCTTATCAAATCAGAGTCAGAATTAATGAGAGTTCAAGTGAAACTAAAAAGAGGTTTGTTCAACTGGACTTTAAACATGTTGTTACATAGCTCCTGCTGTAGGAGACTAGGGGATGGATAAATCTGCTTATCTTGTAATTTTTTAGGTCAGTAATTGACACGAGGGAGTCTTGTCATATGACAATATCCTTTGTTGGAGTTCCCAACATGTGAATAACCCCCTTTAGCACACCTCTTGTGTGCTAAATATGAATCTAGCATCTCAGCTGTGTATCATTTTTCTGGGGTGGACACTTACCTTCAGGACAACAAATCTGTGACCACACAAATTGAAGGGGCTGACCAATGGACACAATGGTGATCACTTTTACAGTCAGAACCCCCCACCCACCCAAATAAGGAAATGAGAGGAGGGAAAGAAAATACAAGGAAGTAGTTAATTTATAGAAGGGGTATCCAGGCTCAAGTACTGTCACCTGTACCTGTGTGGTTACCAAGATGCCAAGGTATGTACACTGTATTTGTGTCCAAATGTCCTTTGGACTTGTGCAAAGACCCTGTATCAGTTCCTTTCTGCTTCTGTAATAAAGCAGCATCACCAAGACCAAATCATAAAAGGAAGAGTTTATTTTGCCTTATGGTTCCAGAGGACTATGGGTCCATCACGGTGGGGAGGCATGATAATAAGTTACAGGTATAACCAGGTTGAAGGAGCAGAAAGCTGAGAGATCATATCTTCAAGAGCAGGGACAAAGCAGATAAGGTGAACTGAAAGTGGTGTCACGATGTGAACATTTAAAGGCCTCCCTTAGAGACACACTTCTCTCTACAAGGCCACGTAACCTTATGACTTCTCCTGAACATTACATTCAGCTGGAGACCAAAAGTTCAACACCCCCCCCCCCAACACACACCGAGCCTGTAGGGGACACTCTCATTCAAACCACCACATGGTCGGTTGGGATTGCAAGTGAACTTTTGGTTTTTATAGATGCTTCCCTCTTCCTGATGCCTAGATTATGACCAATTCTGTTCCTTCTGGGGGAAGATTGTGGGTTCGTTTGAATTCTTCTGAGTCTGGATTCAGTTTCTTGTTTTTCTTAAAGCATATCATTTTTCTCCCAAACATGTTCTGATCTTAAACAATCCAAGAAAAATTATCTCTTTGAAGAGAAAAGATCAAATTTCCGATCTCAGGGCCAGCAATATAATTATGTCACCAAGCAGCACAGAAGAGGGAAAGACACTGAAAAATACAATGGATGTGGGATTGTTTCTGCTGGGAGAATTAGCTCTACTAAAGACATATGTCAGAAGTACTCTAGGGGGTGTCAAGAATCTTCTAATAGAGCCTAGTACCTTTAAAAGCACTATTTAAAGCCATGTTGCTGTAATAAAAACCTTCCTAACAACTCAAAATCAAATGTCTAAACGCATTCATGAAGCACACAGACACATGCATATTCACATATACAAGTATACATATCAGCAATACACTCACAGACACACACATAAATATAAACTTATATACCCATATAGTCAGACCCTCACATGCACATAATACATTCATGTATTTAATACAAATATATACTCGCACACATACGTATACTCACATACACACACATATATATATAATTATATACACACTAACACACTTATACTCTTACACATATATACCTTCTCATACACATATATACTCACACACACATACCTACACACACCTAATTGCATAAAAACATAATGTACATTTATACATACAAACCCAAATGTATACACACAAACACATAAATACACACACACAGTTCCCAGTATCTGTCATAAAACATCTTCATGTCTTTCCATCCTTTACACACACAGATTATGAAAGAAAAGCAGGGTAAGGAAATATGAATACTTCTCCTATTCACAGGTGTTATGTAAGTCTCTCACTTAAAACTGGGAAGACTTCTTGAATCATTAGGTGAGTTGCTACAGTTTCCTGGAGAAAAATGAGTAATTAAATTTTCCCAATGCCACACGGATATTAAGAATGCAATATGGCTTGGATCTGAGGTGGCTGCTCCAATCATGCACTGTGTCTGGTCAGCAGCGCCGAAGTGATGGTAAAGTGACCATCAGACTGAACTGTGTTTACCAGGTGAGAGTAGAGCCCACAACATGGGAAACAAGTGGGTATAACCTCATTTTATCAGGATAACACCAGGAAAAGGTCCCAGGGTCCTGTTGGCCTCTAACTAACAGCCTGCTTGCTGTCTCAGCTTTTAGCCATCCACTGGCTCTCACCATCCAGTAAATTCCTTCTGGGTACTGGGGACTAGCAGCTGCAGCCTCTGGACTCCTGATACCTAGGAGCTGCTGGAACAGCCACAGATGCCACTCCAAGCTCAACCTGCCTCCCTTGGAAGACAGACCAGACCTCTGGGCTCCTAGGTTCTCCAAGATGGCTGCAGTGAGCACAGTCTTTTCGGCAAGCTGCAGCTTGCTAACCTCAGAGCAAGAAAGCTCTGGGACTTCACTTGGTGAGATGAGAGCCTATGGGTTCCTGAGGAGTTCAGGTGGTCCACAGGATGGTACAGCTGAGGAGAGCCCTGGGCAATTCCTTGAGCACCACCCACCAGTCGGAGACCATACCCATCAATCTGAGGAAGGATCCTCTGGGAACACCAAGCTTCCTGTTCATGGCTCTTCCTGTACAACCCTACACATCCAGAACTACAGCAAGCACCATAAACTACCAGACAACACCAGAGACAACCAGATGGCTAAAAGCCAGCATAAAAAGATGATCAACAAAAGCCAGAGCAATATAGCATCTCCAGAACTCAGTTATCCTACTGCAAACAGCCCTGGACACGCAACTGAAACACAAGAAAATGACCTTATATCTCTGCTTATGAAAAACTGAGGAAACAAATAAAATACCCAAAGAAATACAAAAATATATAGTCAAACAGATTGAGGCCTTTAGAGAGAAAAAAATGAATAAATCACTCAAAGAAATGCAGGAAAACAAAAACAGGTGAAGAACTTGAACAAACCTTTTAAGGAAATGTAGGAAAACACAAACTGGAGAGGAAAAATCAATAAAAGGGTTCAAGATCTGAAGGTGGAAATAGAAACAAAAAAGAAAACACAAACTTAAAAATCCTGGAGATGGAGAACTTAGGGAAGAAAACAGTTGCTACAGAGATAATCATAACCGACAGACTACATGAAATGGAGGAAAGAATCTAGGGTGTAGAAGATACAATGGAAGAAATCAATGCATTCAGCAAAGAAAATGTTAAATTTAAAAAATTCCCAATGCAAGAAATCAAGGACACCATGAAAAGACAAAACCTAAGAATAACTGTAATAGAAGAAACAGAAGATTAACAGCTCCAAGGCCCAGAAAATAATTTCAACAAACTCATAGAAAAAAAATTTACTCAATTTAAAGAAAGATATGTATAAGCATATAAGAAGCCTATAGAACACCAAATAAATTAGACCAGAAAAGAAAATCCTCCTGCCACATAATAATCAAAACACTAAATGTACAGAATAAAGAAAAAAAAATTAACAGCTACAAGGGGAAAAGGCCAAGTAATATATAATGGCAAACCTATCAGAATCACACCTGACTTCTCAGCAGAGACCATGAAAGCCGGAAGGGCTTGGGCAGATGTCTTGCAAGCACTAAGAGGCCACAGATGCCAGTCCAAACTCCTATACCTAGCAAAACTTTTAATCACCATAGATGGAGAAAACAAGATATTCTACAGAAGAACCAAATTCAAACAATGTCTGTACACAAACCCAGCCCTACAGAAGATACTAGAAGAAAAATTCCCACCCAAAAGGTTAACTACACCCCCAAAATACAGCATATAAATAACGTCACTACAAAACCAAAAGCAGACAACCAACATCAAAATAAAAGGACTTAACATTCACTTGTCATTAATCTCTTTTAACATCAACGGACTCAATTCTCCTATAAAAAGATACAGGCTAACAGAATGGATGCATAAACAGGACCCATCATTCTGCTGCACTTTATCTGAGAGTAAAGGGCTGGGAAAAGGTTTTCCAAGCAAACGGACACAAAAGGCAAGTTTTAAAGACTAAATCACATTTTAACCTTAGAGGAAATCAGTATCTCTAAGAGTAGAATGGTTTTAGAAGCTCACTCTGCTTTTAGAGTGTGCCAAGCAGATCACTAGATGAGCCTGCAACACATTCCTGTTTGTGGGTGAGAGCTGTATGTGTGTGTGTGTGTGTGTGTGTGTGTGTGTGTGTGTGTGCGTGTGTATTCAGAAAGCACCATTTTTCTTTTTTTTTTTTCTTCAGCTTTTCCTCATAAATCCTGGGTGCTCAAAATCCAGACCCAAAGATTATCATAGGTTTTCTGAGACCCATGCTATAGCCCAGCTTAAGTGTAACACCCTTTGTAAGTAGGCAGGCATTAGCATTGAGGGACTTAATTTGAATTAGAACTATAATTTAAACCCACCGAAGTCATGGGCCAACTAGCGAATGTTTATTTTCTGAATGACTATAGCATTTTGCAGACATTTTTCCAATGGTATGCAGGTGCAGCCCCTACCAGCTTGCTTCATCATTAAATTTTCTGAAAAACTTGGACTGTTTGACCTCAAGTTATAGCTTGTAATTGGCCACCGTTGGAGTAGTTTTACCATGGAAATTGAAAAACACTAAAAACCAGGGTCCATTACTAAATTCATTTTACTGTCCAGCCAGTTGCTATGTTATTAAACAGTTTGCACTGTAGCATTGTCTGTCTACTTCCCTTCTCTCCTTCCTTTTTCCTTCATTATTTTTTCCTTTTTTTTATTGGTTCTATCTTTAATATATATTGGTATTCTGACAGGCCTTTAAAAACCCTGATTTTATTTTCATAATAACTCTGAACGATTCTGGTTTAATTTTACAAATAAACAGAGGTGGAAAGAATTTATATACCTTCCAATACTATCAATAACTTAATAATAGAAGCAGAATTTAAAATAAAAATGGGCATTATTTGAAAACTCATATTCCTTTGTCCAATGTATACAAAAGCATGAAAACACACACACACCATCGGAACAAAACCAAAGAGAAAATAAGTAGATGAAAACATTTTATATACCCCAGTGAAAAACTGGAGTGTCATTTACTGGATTTTCCTGCCTCCAGATTTTACCTTGAAAGATCTCTTACTGGAAGACTACATGTATTCACATCCCAGCAGAGTTCTGCTACCAAGGTACCATACTAAGCAAAATTAATGAGAACAAGAGTTGGCAGCTGCCCTGATTCTGGATGAGGGTAAAAGATGCAGGCAGAAGGTTGTGTTACTGACTAGAGAATAGGAGATTTCTTAGTGGGACATCCCAAAAGAAGTTGTCCTGTCTTGGCTAAGAAAACCAAGTGTAGAGGTTACGAGGCAGCACAACGACCCTCACCAACTCCTGTCCAAACATCGGTGGGAGCTGTCATTTCGAAGTGTCTGTACGCTGCTTCATCTCCAGGGATTCCCTATTGCCTTTTCTGGGCACTGGTTTCCTCACAGAAGAGCTCCTAACTCAGTTCTTACACCACCAAGTGCTGGTGAGTTCAGGGAGGGTGATTCAGACACATCTGGGTTTGATTTCCTTCTCAACAGACAGAGGATTAAAAACCAAGTGGAAAAGGTTTTGGCAAATGGTATTTGAGGAGACTCCCAATCCCCAGTCTAAGCACAAAAGCTAAAATAGAAAGCATGAGTTCATTTACTCATATAGTGAACAAGTTTGTTCAGAGAATGGCTCCCATGTGGCTGACACTGCTCAGCCCCTCAGTGAGCTGGCCATGGAAAGCTTTCTGTTCTAGCCAAGTGCTAGAGAGAGAAGATGAATTGGCAAACCTGGAAATATCAGGGTTACTTCAGTTTAAGAGAAATCTTTTTATGAGAACACAGTGAGGTCTTTAACAGTGTCCTTTTGAGAAGATCGTGACTGGTACAGTCTTGTGAGATATGGTCTCGAGTGTGTCTCTGAGGAGGGAATACTGAAACTGACAACTCTAGGACCCAGAGAAATAATTCAAGGTGTGTGAAATTCAGAGCCAAGTGAATCTTGCCATCCTATCCACATGCCTTTATGTGAGGGTATTCCTGTGATTACTTACCAGCTGTAGTCTTGCTTCTTCATTTACCTTCCTGAGAGTTAAGTCATCAAAGTCCACTGCAAATGATGGAACAAGGGATAAAAAACAAAGTGACCACCATAAAGCCTTGGCCTTTACTTCTAAAATAATTTTTTTTCTCCATTATTTAGCAATTTTATTTATTGTCTTCATGCACATATATATTAGTACACGTACAAGCACACAAACACACATGTATATTCTACTGTATTAGATTTTCATACTGTTCCTCAAATGAGTCTTAATTTTAGCTCTTACCCCACCCTCATATTCCCTCCCATAACCTTCTCTTCTCTCACACTCTGACTTTATCCTCCTGTTTTTTTATTTCATCTCTTTTTTTAAATTCTTTAATTCTTTATTAATTACACTTTATTCACTTTGTATCCCCCCTGTGGTTCCCTCCCTCCTCCAGTCCCAATCCCTCCCTTCCTCCACCCTCTGCATGCATGACCCTCCCCAAGTCCACTGATAGGGGTGGTCTTCTTTTCCTTCCTTCTGATCCTAGTCAATTAGGTCTCATCAGGAGTGGCTGCATTGTCTTTTTCTGTGGCCTGGTAATGCTGCTTCCCCCTCAGGTGGAGGTAATTAAAGAGCAGGCCAATCAGTTCATGTCAGACACAGTTCCTATTACAATGGAACCCACTTGGATACTGAACTGCCATGGGCTACATCTATGCAGGGGTCTTAGGTTATCTCCATGCATAGTCCTCTGTTGGAATATCAGTCTCAGGAAAGAGCCCTATGCTCAGATTTTTTTGGTTCTGTTGCTCTCCTTGTGGATTTCCTGTTTTCTCCAGATCTTACTGTTTCCCACTTCTTTCATATGATTCCCTGCAGTCTGCCCAAAGGTTGCCCATAAGTCTCAGCATCTGCTTTGATAGTCTGCAGGGCAGAGCTTTCCAGAGGTCCTCTGTGTCAGGCTCCTGACTTGTTTCCTCTTTTCTCCTTCTTCTGATGTCCATCCTCTTTGCCTTTCTGGATAGGATTGAGCATTTTAACAAGAGTCCTCCCTCTTGATTAGTTTCTTTAGGTGTACAGATTTTAGTAGGTTTATCCTGTATTATATGTCTATATGAGTGAGTATATACCGTGTGCATCTTTCTCCTTCTGGGATAGCTCACTCAGGATGATCTTTTCCAGATCCCACCATTTACCTGCAAATTTCATGATTTCCTTGTTTTTTATTGCTGAGAAATATTCCATTGTGTAGATATACCACAATTTGTGCATCCATTCCTCCACTGAGAGGCATCTGTGCTGTTTCCAGCTTCTGGCTATTACAAATAAGACTGCTACAAACATGGTTGAGCAAATGTCTTTAAAGTGTACTTGAGAGTCTTTTGGGCATATACCTAGGAGTGGTATAGCTGGATCTTCAGGAAGTGTTATTCCTAGTTGTCTGAGAAAGTGCCAGAGTGCTTTCCAGAGTGGTTGTACAAGTTTACATTCCCAACAGCAGTGGAGGAGGGTTCCCCTTTCTCCACAACCTCTCCAGCGTGTGTTGTCTCTTGAAGACCCTGGCATAAATCCACAAACTTATGGACACCTGATTTTTGACAAAGATACCAAAACCATTCAATGGAAAAAAGACAGCATCTTCAACAAATGGTGCTGGTCTAACTGTATGTCTACATGTAGAAAGATGCAAATAGATCCATACTTATCATCCTGCACAAAATTAAAGTCCAAGTGGATCAAAGACCTCAACATAAAACCAGACACACTAAACCGCTTAGAAAAAAAAGTAGGGAAGAGCCTTGAACTCATTGGCATAGGAGACAACTTCCTGAACAGAACACCAACAGCACAGGCTCTAAGAGCAATAATCAATAAATGGGACCTCATGAAACTGAAAAGCTTCTGTAAAGCAAAGGACACTGTCATCAGAACAAAACGACAGCCTACAGGTTGGGAAAAGATCTTCACCAACCCTTTATCTGACAAAGGACTCATATCCAGTATATTTAAAAAACTAAACAAGTTAAACAGCAAAAAAAAAAAAAAAAAAAAAAAAAAAAAAAAAAAAAAAAAAAAAAAACAAAAAAAAAAAAAAAAAAAAAAAAAAAAAAAAAAAAAAAAAAAAAAAATCAAGTAATCCCATTAAAAAATGGAGTACAGAGCTAAACAGAGAATTCTCTGCAGAGGAATATCAAGTGGCAGAGAAACACTTAAAGAAATGCTCAACCTCATTAGCAATCAGGGAAATGCAAATCAAAACGACCCTAAGATTTCACCTTACACCCATCAGAATGGCTAAGATCAAAAACTAATATAATTTTTATCTTTTAATTAACTTTTTGTTTGTTTGCAAGATAATGGGTTTTCTTAGACTGTTTACATTCACCAGGATCCTTGTATTTACTTCTTTTTACTTTTCATTATCCTCTTTTCTCTCCTTGTTTCCTGCTGCTGCCCTTCCTCCCACAAGTAGATTTCACACAAGAGAAAACATCAGAATTTTCCCTCATACTTTTATGTTCTTTCCATCTATCATGTACTTATCTCTCTCTATATGTACTATATGTATCTCTTTCTATCCATGTACTCATCCATCATGTCTTTCTTTCTGTCTCTCTCTCATCTTTCTAAATCAAGATTCTGAATATGACAGAAAATATATGTCTCTTTTTTATTCCTGTTATTTTCTCTTGTTCCTTATTCTATCCCTCTTTTTAAACATATTCCCTACCTAGCCATCCTTTTACTTTTATATCATACTTGTTGATATATATATATATATGAGATAATATAAATTTATATTTAGATAAAATATATTTTTCTGAGTCTGACTTTTCTCTTAATATGATAGTATGTAGTTCCATTATCTTCTTGCAAAATAAACCTAAGTTGTTATTCTTTAGAGATAAATAAAACTCCATCGTGTACAGGTACCTCATTTATTTATTCATTCATCTGTCTATAGAAGTCTAAGCTGGTTATATGTCGTGGCTATCAATAGTACTGCAATAAACACAAGCATGCAGAACTATCTCTGAAGCATTCTGGCTTTGATTGTTTTTTTGGATATATATTTAGGGCCATTACAGCCATAACACATGGAAATTCTCCAGTTTTAGCTTTAATGAGGGATCCCTCTATTCTTATTTCCACAATGGATTCCTAAATTTACATTCCCATTAGTAATGTGACAATTTCTTCTCTTTCTCTCCAACATCCTTGCCAGTACATTTGTCATTTGTGTTTTTCTGGTGATAGGCATTCTGGGATGAGATGGAATCTCAAGGTGGCTTTAACTTCTATTTTCCTGTTGGATAAGGATATTAAATATTTTATACATTTTTGGTCATTTGTGTTTCTTTTTAAAACTGCTTGTTGAGTTCATTTGCTAATATTTTTTTGACTGGATGATTTGGGTTCTTTTGGTTTTGAATTTGGCTTCTTTATATATTTTGGATACTGATCCCTTGTCATATATGAAATTAGAAAAGAATTTCTCTCGTTTTGCAGATTGTCTCTTCACTCAGATATTTTATTTGTTGGGCAGAGAGTTTTTTTTTCAAATAATGTTTTGTATTTTACCAGATTAATAGAGCAAGAAATCAATAGCAAAAGAAATGACCCAAGTGATATGAACACATGGACATTGAACAAGACATCCCTGAATGACCATTAAATCATTAATGACAGCAGAAAAATGAATTCAGTTGGTGTAGTTTGTAAGTCTGCCTTAACCAGGTAGGACTTTTAAATCACCTGAACTTAGTTTTCCTACCTTGACATGCAGTTTGTGTGGTTACTCACTGTGATCCTGGATCATTTAGAGGGACATTGCTGTTAATAGGAACTGTAACAATATTAAAACAGTCGATTGGATATTAAATAATTACTTTCCCAATCCTAGACATTTACGATATAAAGTTTTTCCAGGCACTGAATGTTTTATGCTAGTAACCAGGGATTAAAGACATTGATTTTAGGTATATGGTTAGGACCCCACAAGAGGAATAAAGGTCCTGTTTCTCAGGTGGCTGTACCTAAGGGGATTTCTTCTTTGGATACTCAAAATAAGAAAAAAGGAGTAAATCTAAACTAATGGAATCCTGACTGGCCGGAAATATACTTTCCATTTTATATTCATTGGAGTATAGAGTTATGTAAATCCACATACAGCCACAAATTGGCAATAGCATTTACTTACTTCATCATTCAAGTGAAAAATTTAAGTGAATATAAGAAGAAAGTTTTCCAAGTTATACTTGGTAAATGCCTAACTCCAAAGCTTGAGCTCATCTTTTTCTGTAAGATAAACTGGAAGATGAGGCTGCCTCTGACAGAGCAAGTAAAACAGATCAGATTCCTTTCCCTCCATACTCTGCTTGATCACATCCCTGATCTGAATTTGAAAGATCAAAAAATGTTCCCCTCAAAAGAGAACTGGCAGGCCAGGAGGCAGTTGGGGGTTGTCCCTCAGCATTCCATAGACTATCTTTTAACCTGACCGTGTCCTGTCGCTCCAACCTTTTTCCCTTTGATGATATCTGAGGGGACTATAAGCTACTGGCTCCATGTATAGATACATCACTGTCCTCCTTGGGTGATTGATTCGAGGATCCTTAACCTCAAAGCAAGTGCACTGCAGATAGGGAGCTGTGTTTCTTGACCATTTCTTAAATAAATATAAATAAGTAAGTACACAAATAAATAACTACAATAATAATAAAAACAAGGCAAGCTGAAGAGCTGTACCTCAACCCTCACTGAAGACACTTACAATTCCTCTGGTCGCCGGGTGTGAGTGGTTTTCCTTTGTCCTTGCTTTATCACTTCCTTTAAAGTGTGCCTGGAAACTCTGCGAAGGGGAATCTGTAAACAGTGTCGGGGCAGTGCTGGACTGAGAGGAACCTCAGGCCTTGCCCCCTGTCCTGCTTGTAAATAAATACATAAACTCCTGAGACACCATGCACATTGTGTTAGGTGCCCTTTCCTCCATGTACCTGTTTATTCAAATAGAGAGCCGGTGTGATTTTCAAGCAGTTTTGAGTGGACTTTCTGACTCTTAATGTTTGAAATGGAAGGTGTTGGAATTCACTCCCAGGCCTCACCTCTCATCCCAGCCAGGGTTTCTGTAATTCCAAACATTTCTCCTCTCACATTCTGAAAAACATACAACACCACAGAGACTGATTTAGGATGAAGTTGGAAGAAAGCATAGCAAAGAAAATTAGGGACATAGAAGTAAGATTTTGCACATATGTTTTATTTGACTTTTATGATGTTTTAAAAAGAGGTGTGCCAATTTTTAATTAATAGATAGCACATTTAAAAATTATTGTTGAGAGTTGTTTCAAAACGTGGAAGGCATATTAACAGTGGGTATCAAACTAGCAATAACTAGGAGTAACCATTTTTGTGAGGAAAGATTTTCTTACCTCCTTATATATCACTAATGTGGAAACCCAAACTCAGCAAAAGGAAATTTAGGGGGAAACTCCCATCTTGTGCAGTGCCACAGGCTAGGCTTTCCTACCTGTCTGGTTATGACAACTAACTAGTTCATAGGGAAGAGGAATAAATGGGTCCAATTACCTCAAGTCTTTCTTTGGGGTGCTATTATTAGCTTAAACCTGAAGACAGAAGGATTGAATTGGGGCAGGAGTAAGATGTGTCAGGGAATGGTATTGTGTACTAGGTTTTCAAATACTGATTTCTGTTCCCAGAGACCTGGTTGCAGTCCAGACATTGTCATTATTATTGGAGCATCTTCTGTCTCAATGTTGTGGAAAAGTTATTCTCCATCACCTCTGATTGGATAATAAAGAGCATAACAGCCAATAGCTGGGCAGGAAAGTTGAGGAGGGACTTGCAATCCTAGGAGAGGGGTCACAGGTAGAGGAAGGGCAGAGGAAAGGCTCACCATGAGGAGGTCACCATGAGAGGGTTACTATGAGGACATGGGGTGGAACAGGAGCAGCCATGGTGACACTAAGATGGCAGAACATGTGTCTGGGAGCAGGCCAGGCCAGCATAGTTGGTTTAGAGTAGGTGAGTATCTGCCCACTTATAAGACCTAAAGTTATTATTAATAAATATAAAGGTGTCTGTGTCATTATTCGGAAGCTAGACTGAATATCAGAAAAACTTATAGCTTTTATTTTTTTTGAGACAGGATTTCTTTGTATAGCCATGCCTGTCCTGGACTCGCTTTGTGGACCAGACCAGGCTGATCTTGAGCTCATAGGTATCTTCCGGCCTCTACCTCCTGAGGCATATACAAAGATGTTTGTATAATTCAGTAGTACTGGTCAAGTTGTGGCCCTCTCTTTCAAGGTGATGTAATGTCTGTGTATTAATTACTGGTTTTGCTGGGGGGATTAGTTTGTTTCCTACATGTGGATTGCTCCAGAGTGCATCCTCTTCTCTCCATAGATGGTTGTTATCATTTGAAAATGGTTGCTAGCATTTACTCTTCCTAGAATCCAAGTGAATATAAGTTTAGAACAATGAAACTTTTTGCCTTTAGCCTTAATGGAGAAGGAGATAAATTGTAAAGATGGGTTTCTAGTCCTTGTCCACTTAGAATGCCTACATGAAGAGGTAGATAAATGATATGAAGTAAAAGAAATGCAAAATAAAAATAGAGATGCCAGGTTTTCAATTTGCTTTAGTTACCTCCTGGACTTGGGCAGAGAGTAGTGTCTGACTGCCTGGTAGATATAGGTTTGTTTTTATTGTATTTAGGATAACGATTTTTCTCTATATACCCCCCCAAAAAAAACAAGCTTATAAGAACTGAGAAAGAAAATTTGTTGTGTTTTCTTTACCATTGACTTCGTCTGTAATTTATTTTCTCTGCTTTTCTCTTTGATATTTAACTTTGATACATTGAAGCTAAGCCAGTGTCTTTAAATAAGCAGGTAAGTAAATGGGTGTGGACACATATGATGACTTGATCTTGGTGAACATATAGGAGACACTCAAGGAGAACAATTCATATTTTGTAACTTTAATCTTCTACTTCAAGAAAATATTCTGTAACGCTGTAGGGCTGCTTTTGCTTGTGCCAATGAATATATGTCTTGTGGTAGTAAGAACAAGATTGGCCCCCGTAGGCTCATAAATATGAATGCTGGGTCACTGGGGAGTGGCAGTATTTCACAAAGAGGTGTGTGTTGGAGGAAGTGTGTCACTGTGGGTGGGTCTTGATGTTTCACCAGCCCACACCAAGCTCAGCATCTCTCTCTTTCTGCTGCCTGCAGATCTAAATATACAACTCTTAGTTACTTGCCCAGCCCCATGTTTGCCTGCATGCCCCGTGTTCCCTGCCACAATAACAATGCTCCAAATCTCTGTACTGTAAGTAAACCCCAATTAAATGCTTTCCTGTAAGAGTTGCCTTGGTTAGTGGGTAAGCTGGCACATGCCTTTAATCTGGCACTCAAGAGGCAGAGGCAGGTGGATCTCCATAAATTTGAGGCCAGCCTGGTCTACACTGTGAGCTCTAGGACAGCCAGAGCTACATAGTGAGACCCTGTCTTGGGTAAAAAAACTAAGTAAAACAAAGAAATAAACAAATAAAACCAAAATATGAGACTAAATATGAGGTAGTCATGGTGTCTCTTTTAATAATAGAACAATGACTAAGACAAGGCTCAACTGGCATTTGGTGGTTGGAGCCAAAGACTATCTGACATATTGATACAACCAACCAATAACTGGTCTGAGTCTCACTTGAGTTTCTGATCATCTTCTGGACATTTATTTATTGAAGGCCCATTGATAATTTCTGACTCTATTACATGTCTTTTTTACATAGACATAGAAATTTAACTTTATGGGTGTAGTTTTAATGGGTGCAGAAATTTACAGAAGTGCAATTAGAGCATAAATCAAGAGAAGTCATATACAGACTAGGAACATAAAGTTTAGAACTAGAGCATGAGGGTTTGACTCTGAGATCTACTATTTTCCAAAATCCAAATCTTCAGGACATAACTTAAACTCTCTTAAACGTAACTTTCTCATTGATAAAGTGATAACAAATGTGTTATTTGTGTATCCTAAGGTAATAAATGTTGTATTTACACAGCTACATAATTGTTATAGACATTACTATTGTTTAATTCAAAATTTATTAAAAGTTTTTCACAATTCTTAGGAAGTAGTAATTGGAAATGTATCTTCTATACTACTAGTCCACTTCTGCTAATACTTTTGGTGACTTAGCAGCTATTGATAGATACATCATTACTTCATAAGGACTTCGAAGCATTTCTATAAGAAGGGACATGCTATTTTGTTTTTCTTAAAAAAAAAGAAAAACACTGTTTCTTTCCCAAATTAGGATGAGATTATAGTACAACACAAATATTTTAGCTTTGTTTTCAGTTAAATTTTAATGGTGTAATGTGTGTGGTTCTGTACACATGTATATTGGTCTGGATGCCAGAGGCATTAGATCTCCTGGGAGCTGAAGTTACACGTGACAATGAGATTCCCAGAGTGACCACTGAGAAATGAATTTAGGTCCTCTGCAATTGCAATAAATGTTTTGGTTTTTGTATTTTGGGGTTTTGTTTTTTTGACTGGTTTGTTTTTGTCTGCTTGTTTTTTTTTGAGACAGGGTTTCTTTGTATAGCCCTGGCTATCCTGGAACTTGCTCTGTAGACCAGGATGACTCCAAACTCGGAGAACTACTGCCTCCTGAGTGCTGGAATTAAAGTCATGTATCACAAATGCAGGCCAGCAGTAAGTGTTCTTAATTGTGAGACATTTCTCCATCTCCAAGGATAAAGCAAATGTAACACTTGTATTTGATGCTTATTTCTGCTAGCTATATTTAACACTTATTTCTAGCCAAGAGGTATTGTGTAGTACTTGTACTAAAGATTGAGATTTATGTTGTTCAATATGCTGGTTTAGTGCTTTGCACAAGACTAGTTACTTTCTCTAACTCCTTGGGACTTTCAAGGAACTATTTTAGGGAAGTTCTTTATGACTTACAGCATTTGAAAGGGATCAGTTTTATTCATAAAGGTAATAAATATCTTATCAGTTTCCAGAAACTGAGTCACAGCTTTCTATTAATGTGATAGCTACCAGCTGACAACTTTTCAAGACGTGAGAAGCATGTCTGAGTAGAATAGAGTGTGTATAAAAGACTACTATTTCCCACTGCCTGGGTTTGGGAACCTATACCTATGCAAATTTATTTCATTTCTGATGTGAAGTGAAACAACTGGAAGATTTTGAACAAGCAGTTGGTCAGTATTGTGTTTTTAAAATAAATCCTGATACACCTGTAAGGCAGCATGCTCAGTGAGGAATGCAGACTAAGACTGAAAGCAGAAAGATAAGTAGGCGATATTATCTCAGGAGAAAGATAAGTTCACAGTGGCATTAGTGAAGGTGATGATATTGGTACCAATGAAAGTTATATTGTGAAGACTGGACAAGTGTGTGTTGCAGGATTAGACATGAAGTGTGAGTGAGAAGCTTCAAAACTAAAGGCAAGCATCAGCATGAACGATGACTAGACCAAGAAAGAAAAGGAAGTTAGGTTGAGCATGGATAAACAGGGGTTTTCTTTGGAACATGATACATTTCGTCTGTCAGTTGTCTGCATTGAAATCCTAATGGATGATTGGATATGTGAGTCTAGACTTTTAGATTAGGTCAATATTAGAAGCAAAATTTAATTGGGGTAGGGTTTGGAAAAGCAAGGTAGAGGAAAACCATAGTGAGTGATAACATAATAAAAGAGAAAGACCTTTGAAAAGGCATTTTGCAAACTCACTGCTGTAGAAGCTGCCTAAGATACAGACATATACAGACATAAAAGGATCCTAGAGGAGTGACCCTACTTCAGGGGTCAATGCCTCTTCCAGATTTTACAGAATGAGGTATGAACTATCTTTTTCCTGGTTGTTGGTTAATGGAGTCCTTCTAGCGTTAAAAGGTATTACCGTTGGTTATTGTCCAGACCTTGATGATAAGACCTGATTGTGGAAGACGCCACACCCTTGAATCAGAGGACATTGAGAAATCAAGCTAGTACTCATATGGAAGCTTCATTTCTCCTGGCTAACTTTCAAAGTGATGGAAAGTCCTGTGCATGATACGAGGGAAGAAATGCCATCAACAGTGCTACACAGCTGTGAATCCTGCTAGGTGCAACAACAACTGGCCTGGCGAGACATCACATTGGTGCAATAGTATTATGAATGTTACAGGAATAACCACCTACTTTCTGATTGGAGCTAAGGTCTCTTCCATGAGATGAAATCCATAACGGCCACCATTACTGGGACTAAAAACCTGTGGCTAGATAAGTCCTAGGCCCTAAGAGAGAAGCTACTGCTATTATTCTGCCAAATAGAAAGCATGATAAAGTTCCCCTTTGGGTCTTTATATCCACAGATAAGTACATCTTTCAAAGCTTATCAGAAAAACTTCATTTTACAGTAGATGCCAATTAATACAGAGACCCATGGCTGGCCAAATCCAGGCTATTGTGGAGACTAGGAGACTGTGGAGTGCTCAGCTCTAAGTGGTACGACTGTATAGCACTGTCCCTCTTCCCAAGGACCAGGTTCATCATGGAAGAAAAAGGTGGGAATAACAATAAGATCCAGCGGCAATGGACATCTGCAGTGAAATAGTGTTTGTGGAAATGGTGTGGCTGTGGTACACATGAATTCCCAGAAGCTAGAACTAGATGTATAAGACCTGCACACAAACAATACAAGATCTAAGCATGTGTGTGTGTGTGTGTGTGTGTGTGTGTGTGTGTGTGTGAGTGTGTGTGTGTGTGTGTGTGTGTTGGTGGGGCAAGATCCTTGGGTCTAGCCCTAGCTAGATAGGAATTTAAAAAAATGTGTTAGGGGAGGTCAGTTTTCTTTAGGAATATGGCCTCTGAGAGGTCATTCATGCTCCCATAGATGACTATCTTTATTCCATATGTGTGTTTACAGGCAATATTAAGTGGATTCAGTTGGTTTGAACACATGAAGTTGGGAGAAGGGAAGATTTGGGATGGGTGAAAGAGGAGAAATTTGGTAAAAACACATTATATGCATGTGTGAAATTCTCAAAAAATAAATAACAAGCATGATTTAAAAGTCATTAATGTCTTGAAATATTTTCAACCAAGAGCTTGGATAAAAATAATTAAGTGTGATCCTAGATAGACTCATTGATGCTGAAAGGTTTAGAAATGTGAGAGATATCTAGCGAGGGAGAAAGAGGAAAAGAGATAAAAATAGGACAAAAGATAAAATGACATGGTCTTGTAGTAACAAATACATTTCAAATAGTAAACTATTGTGAGTGGTTGTGACTGTAAATGATTATCCCAGAGAATTCAGCACCAAATTTGGCAAAACAGCTTATAGTTTTCTTTTGGAGGTTGTCTTTAAATAGTGCTTTTCTCCATTAATATTTTTACACAGGCATCCTGTGCTCTTTAATTATGGAAACATTTCTGCTAATATTTCAGTGACTTTTTCTTTCCCTCTACTTTTTTGAATTACTAATAATAATCTCAATTATAATTAGTAATATCATTAACATTATTACCACATTTTAATATTATTAGCCATAACTAATATTATTAATATTACTATACTATTAATACAATGTGTTTTAATAATAAAGAATAACACCATAGTTATTATTAATAATAGTAACTATTAGTATCATCATAGTGATATTGCTGTTAATAGATTATTAATAATAATATGAAGTATAAAAATAATAGTTATTTTTATTGTAAAGTTTTAAGCAAAGTAATGGTATTTATTATGGTGCTTTTATACATATGTATCATGACATCTGTTTTTGTCCTGCTTCACCGCGGCACTCCCCTACCCCCATTTTCCCTGCTCTTGCTAGTCCCTTTCTTCTGTCAAATTGTCTATCCTGTTTTCATGTCACATGGTTTCTATTACCCTCTCTTTTTCCTCCCATCACACCATCCTGAAAGTCTCTTCTCTCTTATGGTCTCCTTTTGAATGTCATGATCTACATATGCACACATACATACACACACAAACAAACAGGCACACACAGATTTCACCTATAACACATGTGGTATTTGTCCTTCTTTGTAATGATTTTCAGTTCTATCCACTTCCCCTATAAATGTCATAGTCTCATTATTTTCTCTATTGACTAAAATTCCATGTCCATGTGGCACATTTTTGTTATCTATTCTTCTGGCTGTGGACACCTAGATTGGTTCCATTTCTTACCAACTCGGAACAGATACTGTAATTTTGGTTTCCCTTATTCTCACCATTAGTGCTTATGTTCTTTAGACTCAGCTTTTAGCTCAAGTTTTCAAATGAGGGGAGGCCAGAAGCGTGGCTGGCTAGGATGGCAAGGGTCCATTAGCACCACTGGCATGGTTTAAGCCAAACATGTCCAACTGTATACCTCACCTCAGATGTGGGGTTGTGTAAGAGAGTTGCACATCCTTTGGCAATCTTCCCTAGGATCTCAACACTTTAAAAGAGAGAGAGCATACCTTGAGGGGAAAGAAAACTATCTAAGAGATTTATTTGTTTTGTGGCTACAAGTTAAAGAAAACTCCCACCAACACTTTGGTAAACCCCAGAAGTTCCTGTTGGTTTCAGTGGAATGTAAAAGATGAAAGACAACTTTTCTCTCCGGGTTACTCAGCTGCTGATAAGACAGACAGACTTGAGATGATTAAATCCTCAGTTCCTGAAGGGCTTGGGACTCAGAGGGCTCCAAATTCCATCTTGTTGCTACTGAGCCTAGTCTCCCATCACTTTGAGCCACAGTTTTGCCATTTTTTTTCTTTGGATATTTAAAAATTTGGAATTTTAAGGATACTTGAAGTGCTGAAAAAATTATCTGGGTTCATAATTTTACATACTGCTTTATGCTGTGGGCTGAGTACCTGAGGAATTTAAAAACAGAAGAACTGGTAACTATGAATGCTTCCATTTAACTCTGTAAAAATAGCTCCCCAGAGCAGCCCTGCTGGGCCACAGAGGAGGACTTTGCAGCCGGTCCTGGACATACCTGATAAACCAGGGTCAGAGGAAAGGTAGGAGTCCTCTATCAGTGGACTTGGAAAGGGGCAGGGAGGAGATGAGGGAGGGAATGTGGGATTGGGAGGAGATGAGAGAGCGGGATACAGCTGGGATACAGAGTTAATAAAATGTAACTAATAATAAAAATAAAAATAAAAAAATAGCCTTGGGAAAGCAGAAGGTAACACATAGAAAACTAGCCAAATTTAAGATGTCAAATACAAACACACACACACACACACACACACACACACACACACGTGTACATACACATACTTGCACACACACCTGTGCACAAAGAATGCACACGCAGCCACACATATAAACACGAGTGCACACACATACTCTTATGCACAAGAACGTTTTCTATCAACCCAATACAATTTCCAGGGTCTAAATTTGAACGCCAGCTTGAGAAACTAAGAAGGGAGGAGCTATGCCTAGGTTAAACCTGAAGGTATGGAACATTTAATTGGAGATATCAAGTTTCAGTACATGATATAGAAATGACATTTTCTCCACTTTCCTTATGTGTTTTATGGAGATAGAGTGTGTGGTGGCTGGAGTGCTGGGTACATCCTTTGTGCCGGTAAGGTTTTGTTGAGAAGAGTGGTGTAGGGATTGTTTTCCAGAGGAGAGCAGGGCGATAAAGCAATGCTTCCATGGCGCTCCATGCCAATGCTTCATCGACATAACTGTCTTTTGAGGTGTTCTAATCTCTTTCTTCATGTCTACCAGTCATTAGCTGTGATCCCAAATTTGAATGGCTTCTTCTTTCTGACACAATACTGTCATTCATAAATGACAACTTCATGCTAGTATTAGTAGTGGTATTCATAAACTGAGAAGGTAACAGGATGCGGCTTTGTATTCTGTTCAACGAGTCTCTATCTTTACAAGAAGTTAAAGAACATTATCTGAAAAAGCATTTTGTTAGTAAACAGAGGTTATACTGGCCAAACAAAGCCAAGCTGTATCACTTAGTACCTTTCAGAATATCTACCCTGACAGCAGTATAAATTGCTACTTGACTATGGAACTTTTAAGTGTGTGTAAACTTTCATGATCACCTGGTGATATTCCTGTTTGGCTGATAATAATAGTTATTTTACTAAGAACCAACACTGTGGCATTAAAGAGTTGTGAGCGGAATAAAATACAGGCAAAATATGGACCATGAGGCAGATTCACTTTTGTGCTCCCAAGACTACTGCCTGTTTCTCTCTCATCCTGGTAAGAATGGCCAACTATGTTGAATCTCAAGTCCCTCATAATTGGAACAAGGTAATGGGATTGATATCATATGTTGGTCTTAGGCTATTTATAAACAAACAAAATATTGATAGGAATTAATAACACTATTTCCTGCAGCTGTGCAGATTCTAGATAAATGACAAGTCTTTCTACTTCCTGGATATTGTATAATTTTGCAATTTAGTGGGAAGGTCATTTTTTACAGTGTAACTTTAAAGGGGATGCAGGATTTGTGAGACTCCTCAATGTCATGTGTAAAAGAATAAAGAAAGAGTGACGTCTGTTCTAATACCATTGAACATCATTGGTTGGAAAAATCAAAAGAAAACATTTACCCTCTAGTGTGATGCTTACAAGGTAAGTTCGTACATAATATTCACAAACCCATCAAAACCTTGATATTCTTAAAAAAAAAAAAAAAAGAGGAAAAAAATGATGAGATCTCAGATTTGAGCCTGTGGTTTTAGGAGAACAGTATGTCAGACCAATCTGTTCTGAAATCTGACTCCTTCTCTCCCTACTATAGCACCCTTCTATAGAAAGTGCAGGGCTAGCTGATACTTGAAGGAGAAGATAGCCATGCAGTAACAACTTCTATCTAACTGTATCAACAGTACTGATATGTAAATACTTACAGGTTTTTTTTTTTTTTTTTTTTTTTGCTAAAAAAAAAGGATAAACAATTACTAATACCAATAGTACATATTTCTCTTCTGATTGAACCAACATACAAAAACCAGAATTAGCCAACTGAGAAAAACAGGACAAATGGTAGGCCTGTTGTAACTGAATCTTTCTCTTGCTAATTTGGCTAAATTCCTGCTTCACAAATAGAAAAAAAATAGAGGTAAAGTATTAGTTGCTTTGCTTCAGACGCTTTACCCTACCCTTTCATCAACAAAGTTTTCTTCTCTGTCCAAAGTTTGGTATGAAGCGAACAATCCATTTTTTTTGTTTTTTTGTTTAGGAAAAGAGCTGCCCTGTTATGTTCTTGGGCTCAAGATGAGAGGTGGTCTCTGAATTGATCACCTGGGCACTGGGTTGGTTTACTTCAAAGTGAAGATGAGGATCAACATGAGTTCACACAGATCCAAACATGTCAAGCATGGCTGGACTTTCGCTCCTTTGCTGTCAACAGCTTTGATGATGTGCCAAGAGAGCTGTCTGTAGCTGTTCACCACTTTGATGACATCAGACACATCCTAACTACTTGGCATCTCCACAGCTCTGCATTCTTGTGGAATCTCAGTTTAATCTTGAGGATCACCTGAAAAATTCTTTCTGTCTGTTTTGGGGGCTTTACTAAGAATTATTGGATAAATATTTTACTTGTAGATGAGGACAGTAACTGTATTTCAATCTCTCTCTCCCTCTCCCCGTCTCTCTCTCTCTCTCTCTGTCCAAAGGCCTAGGTCTCCAAGCTAAGGACTGGTGCCAGCAATTGGATTTTTTTTTTTTTTTACAGAGGTTTTGTGAGGACTCTCTGCATTTCAGTGGCTATAGACATGAGAGGAATTGGCTCTGGGCTGGGATTGTTGGAAGATTTCAGCTTTTTAACTCACACTCTGCCACTAGGCATCTTCCTCATTTTGAACAGACCTCTTCTTATTTCTCACCTATATGTACTGCACTGGATATGAATTAGAAATCAAAGTTGTAAAGTTCCTCAGGGTACCCCAGTTCCTCAACTGCCTTCCTTTTTCCAGTGGGAAAGCAGGTTTTATGTTGTGAACTCTTGTTGAGAGATAAGAATGTTCATGTAGAGTTTTTGCCATTATCATTCAGTTACCTTTCTGGTAACTGTAGCTCTGTGTTTCCTTCATTCTCTATTAGGGTGAACATGTATCTGTGCTTACCCAATCCATATGTTTTTGATGCTCACAGTTCTCCAGACTTCGAGCCTGGTAGAAAGAGGGGCCATAAGTGTAACCAGGCACAGCAAAAACTGGTGAAATGCAATTGAGTTTATTTTCACTGAAAGTATAAAATGAAGCACAGAATTTCTGCTGGGGTGGTTTAGCATAGAGTAGACTAAAAGTAGATAGATAGATAGATAGATAGATAGATAGATAGATAGATAGATAGAT
>NW_026596079.1:15680979-15681750 GCF_907164565.1 Psammomys obesus | reverse complement strand
GATAGATAGATAGATAGATAGATAGATAGATAGATAGATAGATAGATGATAGATAGACGAGCTGTGATCCAATCATGAGTGCCCAAAAGTCAAAGAAAAAAGAATGCTATGGAGGAACAGTGCTTAAAATATAGATTGGGTCTCTACCTCCAAATTAAGTTAAAAGTTGGAGTCATGATTCTCTATTTTTAATTCAAGTTCTACCACTAGCAACTTGTGTTAACTACACGGGCAAGTCTCAGATTCCTTGTGTTACTGTCATCTAACTGAGGTTAGTAGAAATATGAAATATGAATTCCACAATTATATTGCTCTGATAAATTATTTCATCAATAGTTAGGTGGACAAATAGGTTACTAAATATATTATTACTGGATTTCACAGTTATATAAATTGATAAATTTTATCTTTGGCCTCTAACACAACTGATCAGTCCTCAGGTTAAGAACAGGTGATTTTATACCTGGGTCTTCTGGCTCTTTGTTTTCTTTCCCTTCTTTCTTTAGACAAATGATAGTACAGAAAATCAGAGCCTTGCATAGGACAGAACAACCTATGTACTCTTAGAATTTGCTGAAGAATGTGTCAGTTCATGGTAAACATTATGAATCACTATCAGGAATTACTGATTTTGTTAGGTGTTAGGTATAGTGTTTTGTTACTAAATAATAGCACCTTCCTTTTCTTCCTTTGCATCTCCTTTCTTACCCATCTTTCTCCGATATTTCTTTCTTTCTTTCTTTCTTTCTTTCTTTCTTTCTTTCTTTCTTT
>NW_026596079.1:15674512-15680969 GCF_907164565.1 Psammomys obesus | reverse complement strand
TCTTTCTTTCTTTCTTTCTTTCTTTCTTTCTTTCTTTCTTTCTTTCTCTCTCTCTCTCTTTTTCTTTCTCCTTCCCTCCCTCCCTCCCTTCCTCCCTCCTCTCTTCCTCCTTCCTTCCTTCCTTCCTTCCTTCCTTCCTTCCTTCCTTCCTTCCTTCTTTCCTTCCTTCCTTCCTTCTAGTATTTCTTTTGAGAGACACACAAAAAGACAGAGGGGTCCATATTGCAATGCCTATAATTTACTTTAAAATAATTTATAGCAAAATCCATAAAACAAGACAAAACAAATACAACAAAAATGTTGGCATCTACTTTCCAACTGAATAATGGATAATTGAATGTTCATTACAAAATTCTCTGTTTTCTTATATGTTTGAAGAACTTCATAGTATAATTTTTATTATAATTGCTGGGTTAATTCTATGCCATCTTCACTTCAGCATAGGCATCATAAAAGCAAAGAACATGTCTGTCTGCTTTGCTTCCTGCTGTATCCCCAGTGGCTATAGTCTGGTACCTGCTCAATAAATACATAATTAAAGGTGAGAAGGCTAGGTTTTACCAGTTGTGAAGGGGGTGCTTTATGCCAAGAGTAGACAAGGATGTAGATATTGCCAGTTCCTTTCATTTTGGTGTTTTGAGCACTCCATTTACCTTCTAATTCTGTGTTGTGCTTCCATATTGCTTTTACCTTCTGGCAGTTTCCTCTTCCTATGGCTGATTTTAGAAAACTCAGTCTCCATAAGAGGTGGTCAGATATGTGAAAATCAGTGATATCTAAGAGTAGCTTTGATCAATGATGAGCAAATGCTGAAGGATAAATATTCTGTATTTTGCATCACTGATGGAACTCTGAGGTATATTCCACATCAGCCCATAGACGTAAAAATTGTCACCGATGCACAAGTATACACAACAGCAACTTGATGATTAATAATCTTCTTTTAAAAGGCTTTTTACTTACCCTACACTTGTACACTCATACAACAGTTTCCTGGATTACTTCTGAAGTCAACTCAGTGTCTTGAGATCTTTGTCTGAGATTAAGCTTTCACAGCCATCTTACAACAGATTGGTGAAGAAAAGTAGATCTGGACAAACTCATTTAAAGTAGCTTTAAAGAAGAATATTACATAAGGAAACTTATGGATCCACCACAGAGAATATGCTTTATTATTGTTGCTGAGTGCTTAAGAAACAATTTTTTTTTTTTGCCCTTGAAAATATTTTATGGTCTATGTATTGCTACAAGTTTATTCTCTTGCCTTCCCTGGACACTGGCAAGACTGTGGTTATCATAAACTTTACCTCTCTTATGATGCAGTTACTCAGCATTTAGTTTTCAACCACCTTTCTGTCTGGAGATTTTTATTTTTTATTTTATTTTATTTTTTGTGCTGGTGTTTGAATCACTAGCGAAAAAGTATTTTTCCTCTCTGCATGGTGGCTTTGCAATGCAGTAAAGACATATGCTCTTCCTTGAGAGCCAAGCCTACATTCCAACCAGGCTTCTTCAAATACCCTTGGATGAAAAGAGACATTCCTTCTCTTACAATCTTCATCTATTCTTATTTATTTGATATTCTATGTGAAATCCATTAATGGAGAAGTCATGCCTCTGAAGCCTCCAAATTGTAACCAACCTAAAATAGCCCCCATAAAACAAAGCAAAAAAATTAATGTTGGCTTAGCTCCCTATTTAGCTATGTAGTGTAATAATCAGATCAGCTGGACTATCCAAGAACCAAGAAACAGACATCTCTAGAACTAGCAGGAAGGAACACACAGATCTAAATTTGACCCATGACTTAGTTTCACTACTTTTTTTTTAATCCATGTCCTCGTTTTGTTATCATTTCCAACACAGCACAGCATACACAATCCACAGTATCAAAGCTCTTAATTACACAAGTATATGAGAAACACATTCCAAAATAACAGAATGTTAGATGAGCATGAATATGTCTTAATCTCCTTTCATGTTCCCAGAGGCTCCTTGTGAATCACTGATATAAATCTGTTCAGCTGACTATGAAAATTCATTCACTGTTGACATCTCTTGCTGAACCCTTCCTTTATAAATCTACCTCCAGCTCCTCCTGGCTGC
This sequence comes from Psammomys obesus, assembly GCF_907164565.1. Classification (NCBI taxonomy): domain Eukaryota; kingdom Metazoa; phylum Chordata; class Mammalia; order Rodentia; family Muridae; genus Psammomys; species Psammomys obesus. The sequence goes on along the minus strand of NW_026596079.1, from coordinate 15,678,863 downwards.
ACATTTCTGAGTCTTCTAACTGATTTCCCTGTACCCCATCTTATCCACTGCTCATTGACTTCTATCTCCATCACAGTGTTGTTATGTCCTGGTTTAAATACAGGTGTCCTGATTTTGTCTTGTGTATCAGCCTCTGGTTTCTGTCCAGCAGTCTCTTGAGTGAATTTTACTTTATTTCTGGTGGAATAGACCAAGTTTTACTTCTCTACTCTTTGCCTGAGCTTCACAGTTCATCTTCTCAGTCCTACGGTATTTCCTCAAATTTCCTGCCATCAAGCCTTTGCTCAGGTTCGGTTAAACTGAATTATGCATTTGTACTTCAGAAGTCATTCAGAGTTTAATTATCAAATATCCATGAGCTTTTCCTTCACATAGTATATGATCTCTTGTGATTTCTCCATAGTAAAATTTATAATCTTCTCTAAGATTCTTTTTTTTTTTTCATCTGTTAGGGGGCACTTAGAAGGAAGTGCCTATATTACTCATTTAAATATAACCAAGTAACCCTTACTAGTTGTGCCCCACTCAGAGTGAGGCCATAATAAATGAAATATTCAAATATAATAATAAAGTAAGGTGTGCTTTGGCTCTTATGAATATAAACGTACAGAAAATAATAATAAAACTTTTAATTTTTTAATTGTTATTTTTATTAATTACAGTTTATTCATTTTATATCCCACCTGTAGCTCCCTCATTCTTTCCCTCCCAATCCCACCCTCCCTTTTCTCCACCCATGCTCCTCCCCTAGTCCACTGATAGGAGAGGTCTTCCTCCCCTTCTTTCTGATCCTAGTCTATCAGGTCTCATCAGGAGTGCCTGCATTGTCTTCCTCTGTGGCCTGGTAAGGCTGCACCAAAACTTTTAAGCAACATGGGTCGCTATTCTGAGAACCAAAAGGTTCTGTACCAATAGGTACAGAAAATCAAACCTTCCCCCCTTCTAACATGGTGCCATGTTCCACAGCTTTCTCCTCGTGATTAAGATATGGCAGATTTGATGGGATGTCACTTCCATGGCTAGTTATTCAAGTTTAAAGGTGGCTCTTAGCATATCTTTGGTGGGGACCCTCTTTTGTCTTCTCATTGCTGATTGGCTGCTGTACTGTGAAATAGTTTTGAAGAGACTCACATAACATAGAACCAAGGGAAGCTTCCAAATGAAAGTTTGAAAGAAACTAAATAAGGCTTCGATCCAATAGCTGGTGGGAAGATCAATCCAGCTAACACCTACTTTTGTGAGTTAAGCAGCAAATCCTTCCCAGCTGAGCCTTGAGATAATCATAGAGTTGTCAGAGACTCAATGCCAGAGAAGTCAGTTAATCTGTGCTCAGAAACTTGGCTCAAGGCATTGCAAAAATACCTGCTGTTGTTTGATGTTACCTAGTTCAAAATAATAGCAATCAAAATAATCTGATACTGGAAACATATACATTTGTTGACTGTTGTCACTTAAGCCAGGCCTCCAGGATGTATACGTTCTTATTGTCAAGGTTCAAAGGATCTCTGGACATTTTTCATCTGTCCTTTTTGAAGCTTTCTATTTTAGGGCTTTGAGTAAAGATTTGTTAGCGCCAAAGAGTATGGCTTAGACATTTGTCTTCTCGAGTTGGTGCATAATTCTATAAAATCTGGAATTTGATAGATTAGAACTTAAAAGAAATTTTAGGGGAAAATATGCCATTCCAGACCTTTTTTTGTTGTTGTTGTCCAGGTATCTTTTAAAGTAGAAGCTCCTCTTTAAAAATAGAAATCAAGGTTTTGCTTAGGGTCTCATATCCTGTAAATGCTGAAATTAGATTCTGTGCCCAATGTAAAAGCCAATTTCTTCTACCTAGTAGTGACACAGTCTAACATTTAACCTTGTGATACAACATTTGCACCTATGAAAACTACACACACACACACACAGGCACAAAACACATGCCACATCACGTATCACACAGGAAAGAAAGTAAGTCTCTGATAACAGATAATTTAGTAGGTAAAGGCACATCCTGTCCAACAATGCAAGTCTGGCAGCTTGAATTTACTGAGCTCTGAAGCCCACACAAAAGTGGAAGGAAATAACTGACTTCATCCAGTTGTCCTCTGACTTCCCATATCAGTGCTATAGCAAGCCCATGCTCCCCACACCTCCATCACACACACACACACACACACACACACACACACAGAGAGAGAGAGAGAGAGAGAGAGAGAGAGAGAGACTCTGTTAATAATCATTAATACTAATAATAAATATGACAGTTTTAAAAAGTCTAAGACGTGTCGTACTACATTCATTGCTATCCTGGCCTAATGCAGCCCACAAGCTGCAACTGGGACATGCCTGCAAGCTCTTGACAACAGCTTCCCATTTCAGTGATGTGAGGAAAATCAAATAAACACCTAGAGAGTCTAACTTAATTCTTTCGGGGCAGTAGCCTGCACTCCGGGGTTTTTCAAAGCTAACATAATTCTACAGGATAGCTAAAAATGAGAGCCAGTAAACCCACCACATACCCTCCTACACTGCTCATTCACATTACCATTGTATCTGACTCCTGAGATGGAACTAAGCTTGAATCCTTGCTCAAAAGACAAATTTCACAAAGACTCTATTGAGCACATACTCTAAGGAAGATTTCAGATGAGGACACAGTGAAGGAAAACACAGTTAACCGTGACCTTGCCTTGCATACTTACAGAATGAAAGGGATTTTATTACAGACCAGGAAACCGGTCAGCAGTTTGCCCACATCTCCTGTAGCTATGTTGTTTGCTCATATTTCGCTTGTCCTTGAGTGGTGGCTTCCCTTCCCTCCCCACCCCCAATAATAGTATTTTAAAGCTAGAAAGGACCCTTGAAGTCAGTTACCATATGCACAAGGAAACTTCATCCTGAATGCGAGAAACAGTATTAACACCAGGGCTATGCTGCTCTTTGTAGTTTAGGTATGTAGCTTAGACCCCTAGGCTATTTTTGTCCCCACAACACTAGACTAACCTTGTTTTGACTGAATTCCAGGTAGATAGATATAATATGTATTTTCCAGAAGTATGTAACTGATGAAGAATTTCCTGCCCTTTCAAGGCTGCGTTCTGTCTTTCCCTGTGGAGTGCCAGGTTTCAAGGGGTGTTACAATGCTGTCTCCAATACTGGAAATATTTACGTTACAGATGCTGATGTCACAGCCATCTCCTTCACTGGGTTCTAGTCTTTGCTCAAATACCACTCTAGGACTCACTTTTTCCTTTGCTTTATTTTTTCTGTATCTTTAATAATCAAGAAAAAAACAGTTTCTCAGTTATTTATTTCTTTTCTCCCTCAACACACTAGATTGCTAAGAGCACAAGGAAAGGATCTTTGTGTAGATGGCCCTGTGTTCATCTGCTGAAAGTAAGCCCTCAATAAACTTTAGCTAGTTAAATGCAAAATGAACCACTGAATCTTCAAATCTTCAAATCTTCCTGAGAATGCATAAATTCAGTGTACGAAGAAGCAAGCTCTAGTGTAGATGAACAGTCAAGAGGGAAAGAGAACATGCTATTTAGACATAACTGGGAAACTGGATTTCAAAAGATTCAAAAATCTCTTGCAAACAGAGATTCTGCAATGCCAACTTTTTTTTTCCTAAACAGAAGACTCAAGTTACAATTGTTATGGATTCTTTAAATAAATGTTTAATTCATTCAATATTTTCATTCACTCAATCAATGTATAGGGAGAGTCTGCTTTACGCATGTTGGATACAGATGTTGCATGCACAATGCAAGCCTGAAGTGCTGACTCTGGTGAAATTTTGATCCTCTCCCCACTTTTGATTGCTTATCTTCTAAACACCTCACTATTTTCAAGTGTTTGTTTATCACTTTTGGAAAGTCAATTTCAAACCAACCAGTGACTACTGGGAAAAAAAGTATTTATGGTATAATTGTCTATGTGGCTGAGATTTTCATAGGTATTCCATTTAATCCATAAATCAAGTTAGGATAGATTGCCATCATAGCAATAAGTGTGCATTGCGATTGCTAACTTTGAGGTGTCTTTCACCTAGCTGTTTCTCTCCCTCAGCAGCCTCTCATGGAGTTTAGTGTGCAATTTTTGCTTTTTTATGAAATTTACTTCAATGTGTTTGTTCTTTTTGATGCTATTATAAATTAAACTCAATTTTATTTTGTAGAACTTATTGTTTGTATTTTCCTTTTTACAATACTTTTACTAATCCTTTGACAATTTCCTACGACATGTTTTGGTCATCCTCACCATTCTTCCCCAATCTTTTAAAATCCTCCATGTTTTCCTTCCTATCCATCCAAACTTATATATATATATATATATATATATATATATATATATATATATATAT
>NW_026596079.1:15655750-15674502 GCF_907164565.1 Psammomys obesus | reverse complement strand
ATATATATATATATATATATATATATATATATATATATATATATATACCAATTTGTGTTGCCAAAGTATTTGTGGATATGTGGCCTTCCACTGGATCAGGATCCACTTACCAAGGGCTGCTCTTTTAGAAAAAACTGATTTCCCTTTTCCAGCATCAAACAATTGCTAATAGCTGCTGTGCCGGCGGTGGGAGTTTGTGCCTGACTTCCCTTTCCATGCTGGGATTTGGTGTGGCTTGGGTTTGCACAGGTCTTGTGCACGCTGTCACGACCAGTGTGAGTCCATACGGGCAGTTCCCCTGCTGTGTCCAGAAGACACTGTTTCCTTATCGTCACTCACTCCTAATGGTTCTTACACTCTTTCCACACCTTCTTTCTACAGGTGTCTCTAAAACTTGGTGTGAGATAGATGCCCTGATTAGGAATAATCTCCCATTCTCTGCAACTTAGCCAGTGTGGGTCTCCGTGTTAACCATCATCTATTACTCAAAGAGGCTTCTCAGATGAAGGCTAAGAGATACTCTTACTTATAAGCATAATCACAAATCATTAGGCATCAGTCTAATACAATGTTTACTTAGTAAAATAACAGTAATATGTTCACTCATAGAGCAGTGGTTCTCATCCTGTGGGTCATGACCCCTCTGGGAGTCCAACAACCCTTTCAGCAGGGCTCCATATCGTATAGCATGAATATCACATATTTACATCATGATCCGTAACAGTAGCAACATTACAGTTATAAAGTCGCAATGGAAATAATTTTATGGTTGGGGTGACCACAATATGAAAAACCGTATTAAGGGGTTGCAGCATTTTAAAGGATGAGAACTACTGACCTAGAGCCTATATCCTGTCTAGTCATAGTTTATTTATTTTTTACTTTTGTCCCATAATGGTATGAAGCATGGATTTTATCTTGCGGAGCAGGATTTAGATCCAACCAGCAAGTGGTTGTTATTCACATGATCTTTGTATCACTATCATACCAGCGGTCACATCTTGACAGGCTAACCATTATTATAGCTCATAAGATTCACATATGGGTAAAACCAATGCTTACTTTTCTCCCCTGGTAACGTGTGCAGCAACTTCCAGCAATATGAAAGCTAGCCCGTAGGGATAAAGTTTCCAGTTAAGTACCAGCTTGATTTCTCCATTTTCTAGGACTCAATTATGTGGTGACTTCAGCAATAGGGTGTTGTCAAGTTCTAGAGGGTAACCAGGGTATTGGAAATAGTTTGAAATGTCTGGGAGGTCTACAGGACCTCATTGACAAACAACTCCAAAAGAAGTAACTTACTCCTGGCAAGATATTTTTAATGAGAAGGATGAATAACACAACTAAAGTTATGTGGAAACCCTCTACTGTAGGAGCTTTGTTACACACACACACACACACACACACACACACACACACACATACACACAGTGTGTTTAAATAAATTACTCTATAATGAAGCAATGATGCTCCCTTTGGACACCACAGGCCAACAAACATAAGTGACTTTCAAATGATAATTTGTATCATGAAACCAGGATCAACTCAAAGGCTAGTTACAGCATTTTGATTATTTTGGAATTTCACATTATGCATCCACATCACACTCACTTCCCAGTCCTCCCAGATCTGCTCCCTACACATGACCTCCCCCAGAAAGAAGAAGAAGAAGAAAAAGAAGGAGGAGGAGGAGAAAAGGAGGAAAATAACAACAATGACCACAACAAACAAACAAACAAACAAAAAAAACCCCTGCAAAACACAATTCCAATTGGTGTTGCCCATATACTCACTAGAGCATGGTCAAATTCTCATAGCCATTCCCTTAAAGAATACGAAGTCCTTGTCCACTAGCACACCCACAAAACCCATCAGTTGTGGAGAGCTAACTTCAGCATCCTTATCACAATTTTAAGAGTTCTCTTCAATGATTTCCTGCCTAGACTGTTATTCTTTTGGGGGAAAAGTAGTGGGATAGGGTAGGAGTTGTCACAGAAGCCTCTATGTCTTTCTTTTACAACTGTGAGTCTGCAGTCATTGATACCATTACAACAGTAGCTCCCTTGCCTTTTTCAGTAAGTGGGAGCACAGATACTGGACTGCCTGTGGTTTCTGTAACAGCATGCACCATGGTCATCCACATGGCCTCAAGTATTAGCATATGCCATGGACCTCAGCATGGTCTCCAGTGGCAGTACAGATCACAGACATCAATACAGCCTTCACGATGTCATGGACAGCCTCTTGGCCCTCAGCAGCGGCATAGGCCACAGCTCTCCAGGGCAACATGAGCCACAGACACCAACATGGTCTCCAGTGGCAGCATGGCCCACAGACAACAACATGGCTATGGACCATTGAAATCAGCCTGGTCTTCAGTGTTAACATGGGCCATGAACATCAACACGGCCCCTGGCTGCAGCAGGACTATAGATCCCAAGATGGCCGTCAGCAGAAGCACCACCACAGACATCAACACAAACTTAGGTGACAGTACAGACCACTCACACCAACATGAGCCCCAGTGGCAGCATGTCCACAAACAACAAGCACAGACAATGGACATCCACATTGACACAGCCTCAAGCTACAGCAGTGCCACAGACCACAGCACAGTTTTATAGATTATTTGGTATATTATATATCAAATGTTATGCCATCTGAAAATAGGATTGTTATAACTATTTCTTTTAAATCTTTCATTAGATATTCTAGGATTAATGACTAGAACCTTTACCAAAAATGTAAACAATATTAACAAAACTATCTTTTTAAACTTTTATATTTTTATTAATTACAGTTTATTCACTTTATATGGCAGCTGTAGCCCCTTCCCTCAGCCCTTCCCAGTCCCATCCTCCCTGCCACATCTCCTCCCATGACCCTCTTCAAGACCACTGATAGGGGAGGTCCTCCTCCCCTTCCATCTGACCCTAGCCTATCAGGTCTTATTAGGACTGGCTGCATTGTTTTCCTCTATGTCCTGGTAAGGCTGCTCCCTTGTTAGGGAGAGGTGATCAAAGAGCCAGCCACTGGGTTCATGTCAGAGACAGTCCCTGTTCCCATTATTAGGGAACTCATATGGAGACTGAGCTACATCTGTGCAGAGGTTCTAGTGGTTCTAGGATATCTCCATGCATGGTCCTTGGTTGGAGTATCAGTCTCAGAAAAGACCCCTATGCCCAGAATTTTTGGATCTGTTACACTCCTTGTGGAGCTCTTGTCCTCTCCATGTCTTCCTATCTTTCCTTTCTTTCATAAGATTTCCTGCACTCTGCTCAAAATTTGGCTATGAGTCTAAGCATCTCCTTTGTTACCTTGCTGGGTAGAGTCTTTCAATTGCCCTCTGATTCCTGTCCTGTTTTCTCCCTCTTCCTATGGCCATCTGCTTTGTCTTTCTACATGAGGATTGATCATTTTAACAGGGTCCTCCTCCTTGCTTAGCTTCTTTAGGTGTATAGATTTTAATATGTTTATCCTATCTTATATGTCTAATATCCACTTATAAGTGAGTATATACCATGTGTGTCTTTCTGCTTCTGGGATACCTCACTCAGGATGATCTTTTTTAGATCCCACCATTTGCCTGCAAATTTCATGATTTCTTTGTTTTTTATTGCTCAGTAGTATTCCATTGTATAAATGTACCACAATTTCTGTATCCATTCCTCAACTGAGGGACATCTGGGCTGTTTCCAGATTCTGGCTATAACAAATAAAGTTGCTATGAACACGATTGAGCAAATGTCCTTGTTGTATACTTGCCATCTTTTGGGTATATGCCTAGGAGTGGTATAGCTGGATCTTGAGGAAGCACTATTCCTTATTGTCTGAGAAAGTGCCAGTTGATTTCCAAAGTGGTTGTACAAGCTCACATTCCCACCAGTAATGGAGGAGGGTTCCCCTTTCTCCACATCCTCTCCAGTATGAGTTGTCACTTGAGTTTTTTTATCCTAGCATTCTGATGGGTGTAAGGTGAAATCTCATTGAAGTTTTGATCTGCATTTTCCTGATGATTAGGGATGTTGAGCATTTCTCTAAGTGTTTCTCTGCCTTTAAATATTTCTCTATTGAGAATTCTCTATTTAGCTCTTCTATTGCACATTATCTTCAGAAAGTACCTAGTCCTTTCCCCCATGTAGTGCTATGGACCAAATTCAGAGCCTTATAGGCAGGCTTTCTACTGCTGAGCTAAATATATATAGACCTTGATTCAGTCATTCTCTAATAACTGTGTTATTCACTATGATTTTTATCAATGGCTGTTATCTGGCTAGATCTAATCTTGGTTATTGAGCACTTACCATGAAGGAATATTGTTAATATGAAGTGATATTTCTATGTCTATAAACATGATAATTTATTTTTTATCTGTATTAATATGATATATTACATTGTATGAATTTAATATACTGCAACAAATCTGCCATTTTAAGATCAATCTTATTTTTGTAATGGCAAATAATAATTCACAGTTTGCCACTAAAATCTTATGGATATTTGCATCAACTTTCATAAGAAATATAGTTTTATTGTTTTTTTCATGTGATATTTTGCATGGTTTAATATGTGTATGGTTCTATTCTGCTAGGATTAGTTCTATAATGTTCTTTTTTATTGAAGGGTAAGTGAAGAATTGGTATTAGGTCAACTGAGATTGCCCAGTCTGGGAGATGGAAAGAAAAAAAAGAATGAATAATTGAGTCTGAGAACCATGTGAGACAACATCAAAGCATCAGGGCCTGGGCCCTGCTAGTGATACATTTTACTTGACAGAAATTAACAAGGGTGTAAAGCAGCTATAGAAATGGCCACTGCCATTCCTATAAACCCTTTTCATTTCCACAAGACAAACTGCTGACTTTGTGTTCTTTGCCTGGCTCCCATAGGGACTGAGCTTACAACCTGTAAAAGAGAACATTGGAGATAAGAAGGACATTTTATGCTGACAAAGGAGCAGGGAAAAAGAATAAGAACTAAGCTGTGCATTTGTGATGGAGGAAAGTAAGGACTGGTTTTTCTGAGAAGTAGCTCTTGGTAGGAAGGTAAGAGAACATAGGCCTGGAGAGAGCAATGAGATGGCTGGGGAGATGATGTATAACAATGATAAAAATGTATTGTTTTGGACCTCTCACTTATAACATTTAGCAAAACTGCAAAGCATCTTGCTTGATCCCCATAGATCCATGTAAATAGAGAATATAGTCACTATTCTACAAGGGCACAAATTAAATCTGTGTCACAAGATCTGCCAGTAATTGATAGCAAATTAGACCCAAAATCCATGTATCTCATTTCTCACGAAGGGACAAACCAGTTGTCACAAGTACCACATGGCTGGATCTTCATTTTTCTCATCCTCTGCTCCACTCATAGTGTATCAAGCAACACTCACAGCTGAATGAAAGAATGGTCGAGTTCTTCCTACCATGATCTGCATACTCTGAAGAATGCACTGGTTCCCATGGAGCTCAGTGCAGAGAGCCCATGGGTGGTACAAAGACTTAAAGAAGTTCAGTTCACCCTCAGCTTTTAGCTCTCATGTGAGTTCACCGTGCACTCTTGTTGAGGCTTTACTGTTTCAGAAGGTTCCAGGATTGGGTTCCCCCCAGAGACTCTTAAAAATAAAAAAACCTCACTTATCCTTGATGTGAGGATGGATAATTTAGATGGTAAGAAAGGACTGAGAGTAATGGCTATTGGCAGCTGACAGCTGAAAATTATACTTTATTTTTAGGTCACCGCCAGCAGCTGGGGAAGACATACGTAATTATTATATGTTCAGGAAAGAAAATTTGTTGTTACCTTCAGATTCTCTCAAAAGGTTTTCCTGAAGTCTTATATCAGACTATAATTTTCTTGTTTTGGCACTTAGAAATATTCTGGATAGTTGCATATATGGCCACATTACAAAAAAAAGCCAGAATTTTCAGGTGAACAGTATATTTTGTTTATTTACAAATTAGTGAACACTTTAGGTTTTACTTGATTTAGCATAAAAAGTCTGAGGTAAGAAAGGCATAGGCCTGCTTGTACATGCCCTCGTATCAAGAACTGTAAGTGTCCACGCTTACTTATAAGGCCAAGGTTACCTGATATGACCATGGAGAATTAATGCAGAATAGTTGGATGAGCCACAGAAAGACTGATGCTGTGACAATTCTATGAAGAGCAATCAAACTTTTTAAACCTTTATCAGGAACAGCATACAGTAGCAATCGACAGGTTCGATACAGTTGTAGTTGCCAAGATACAATGACATTTGCAAACTGTACAGAGTAAACTAGATTTATGTCAAAGACCAATTGTCCTGTCAAGTTTCCATGCTTTCTTGACATCCAAGGGAACACACAAACACAAAGTGGTCTGAGGGACTGTGCTGGTCTCTCAGGAACTGAAAGGTACATAGTGCCCCATGGACTCTAACCTTCTGACATTTCAAGGAAGGAAGGCCAGGCTAACTCCATGGTTTCCTGCTAAGAACACTAGCTCCTCCCATGATATCACTGAATGTCAGAGGCCTTCACTGTGGAAAAACCAGGGCTTTATGATTTTTCAGAAACTTCTGGGTGATTCACTTGAGCTTCACCACTTTCTCTGAGAAATTTCCAGTCCTGGGATTGATTTTATTGCCATTGTTATTCCTCATTCCAATGGAAAAGATCCAGGTCACTTACATTTATGCATACTTTTATAGTGATCTCAAAAGGTTCCAACCAAATTAAATATTTGTTCTGATAATATTTTGTATTTTCATAACATTTTGTAATTTAGAGAAAAAACAACATGAATCAATTTGTTTGACTTTTCTTGCAGTAACTGTTAAGGGGGTCAGACAGGTGGTATCAAGTTAAGGAAATCACTCTCATTTTCCACACAAGGAAATGGTCCACAAAGAATTTCAATAATTTATTTAAAATAATGAGACTAATTAATGGTAGTGATGTCAGGGACCAGAATGAAGATCAGTTGACGTATGGCCCAGAAGAGTATAACCAAATAATGTCTATACATCATGGCACTGGATATGGGATCCATTGTTATAATAAGACGTGTCTCTCCTCCTAGGAGTCTCAATCTAGTACATCTGTTAGGGCAGCTTGTGTGAGGGTCAGAATTGAAGTGAGAATGTGAATTAAGGAGCACAAAGCAGGGTTAACAGTCTAAACCAGAGGACTTGTGAAAGACTCAGGTAGGAGATAAGATGTGGCTTTGCTCTTAAATAGATGATCTATGAAGAACAGAAAGCATGTTTTTTTTTTTTTTTTCCCTGGTAGAACAGCAGGAATAAGGATTGGAAATTGGGGAGAATACATTCACGGAGAAACCCTTAATCATGTATTGCTTTTGTTAATTTTGTTTTGTTTTTGTTTGGGGGATGATGGCAAAGAACATAGTACTTAAATGCACACTAGTTAACTGTACTGACTGTAACCTTAATGCCCAGATCTGGAACATGTGTGGCAAGGTGATGATGGTAATTAAATGAAGCTAGAAAGCCAGCTGAGGTAAGATGGTTATAATTATTGTCCTGAACTAGCTCAGTTAGCCCAATGCTTGCCTAGCATCTTTGAAGTCCTCAGTTCCATCTGTACCATGACATAAAACAAGGCATGGAGGTGCATACCTATGATCCAATAGCCTTGGAAGTGGAGGCAGGAGGACCAGAAGCTCACATTCGTATGCAGCTACATAGTGAGTTCAAAGCCAGCTTGGACTACATAAGATCCCATCTCTACAAAGATGTATTATTTGATCTCATTTGAAGAAGCTACACTGTTATGGTTGTGGGATGTTGCAGATGGATGTGAAATAGGAGGTAGGGAATGCAGTTTGGAGGCATTAGTTTAGAATACAAAAATTTCAAATGTTTATTTTGAAGTAAAAACCAGCAGCTGAGTTGAAATCGAACAAAAAAAATTATGTTACTTGAGAAAAGCAAGCTCTCTGAGCTTAGATCTTATAAATAAAGTTGGTGGACTACCATAGTCTGGGCCATGAACAAAGCCCCTACACTGATTATATTATTAAATATTCCCAACAGTTTTGTGATATAAGTGTATTTTTAAAATTTTTATCATTATTATTTATTACAATTTATTCAATTTGTATCCTGGCTGTGGCCCCCCTCCCTCATCTCCTCCCAATCCCACCCTCCCTCCCTCTTCTCCCCCTATGTTCCTTCCCTAACACACTGATAGGGAAGCTCCTCTGCCCCTTCTATTTCACCCTAGCCTATCAGGTCTCATCAGGACTGGTTGCATTGCCTTCCTCTATGGACTGCCAAGGTTGCACCCTACAGGGGAAGGTGATCAGAGACGTTCATGCCAGAGGTAGTACATGTTCCCTTTACTAGGGACCCCACTTGGAGGCTGAGTCTATGGGCTACATCTGAGCCAGGATTAGGTCCTCTCTATGCATTGTCCTTGTCTGGAGTATCATTCTCTTCAGGGCCCCCAGGGCTCAGTTTTTATGGCTTTGTGTAAGTGTATTTGTTATAGCCGAGGAAATTGAGTTACAAAGCTGATCAGTTTCTTGGTAATGATCTAAGAGCTGGTGCATGACTGAATTAGAATTGAAACAAATCAGCTAGGTTTCTCGAGCATTGAAGATAAGCTTGATCAAACTTAGAGAAACAATGGAATACATGAAACACCATTTCTGCAGAACTGACTACAGATAAAAGGTGACATCCTGAGACTTACTGGCATCAAAGACTCCAAAAATCTTTTCTGGAAAGCATAGGAAGGCATAGCTTCCCTTTCCACATAGGCCAGAGGTTTCTTTCTGTGAATTCAAAGTAACATTCAGTCCTGTTAGGCCACAGAGGAGAGCTTTGCAGCCAGTCCTGAAGATACCTGATAAAACAGGATCAGATGAATGGGGAGGAGGTCCCCCCTATCAGTGGACTTGGCAAGGGGCACGGTGGAGAGGAGGGAGGGAGGGAGGGACTGGGAGGGAATGAGGGATCGGGACACAGCTGGGGTACAGAGTTAATAAAATGTAACTGATAAGAAAAAAAAATAATAAAAAAAAAACAAAGTAACATTCATTAGATACATGACTGGGTTCTAGGTGAGAATAAGGGTGAGAATCTCCCTTAGCGAGAACTCTGACCTTAGGAGTTTATAGCTACTAAATTCATCTTACTGATTTCTTCATCAGCCTTTTGGATGTACTAATTTAGCATGACTCACTATTACATATGTGACTCAGATGATTTCTGCCTTCACTGGGCTTAAATCTGTTGCCAAAATCTCATGTACATGATTCTAAAATAATGGGGAAGGGTGACGCTTGTTTCAAATGCCTCCAAATAGTGTGGAGAAACATTTAAGCAAAATGTGGAAAGGATAGTCTTTGTAGCCACTGAAAAATATTAGACTCATAATGCATATTTGTTTTATGAGAGACACTATAATTTTCCCGAGTTCCATTTGTGAAGCTTTAAATTTTAGCAGACTATTGGAACTTTTAGGAACAATGGCATCTTTCTGCCTATTATTTTTTTGAGGAGGGATGTCCTTATTCCATGTGATCTTTACAATTGTGTTTTTCACTATTTCTACATAAACTCCACACACTTCTAAAATTATTTTAACATCATGCCCCACATGATCCTCTCTTTGTCTCTGTTTATACAGTTGCCTCCACATTGCCTGGTATAATGCATCCTCATGACTGACAGGAAATGATACTTGGCTTGAAACGTTCAGATGAAGTCTTGGTAACTCTATGCAGTAAAAAAAAGTTTTCTATGAAAACTTTTATCATATTTCAGTTGGAAATTCATGTTCCTTCAGATTCCCAAGCATGTTACCTGTTCTTAAATAACAATATACATACTGTTATTTGATGCTTCATAGTTGAGCTATTGTGTCCAAAAGCTATCTTCCTTTCTGAGCTTTTCAAGGGCACTCATTAGAATGCTATATATGTACCCAAGACAATTCTTGCTTGTTCATCATGGACCATAAAAGTCACAAAGTTACATATCTCTTCTCTAGAGGTACTGTCTCACCTCAGTATCCTCTAATCAAGGATGCTCTAAGCATCTTTCTTCAGTCTGTGAATGAGAAGAAATAAACCTGTTTATAATACCTGATTTGTGAAGTACTAATCTTTCCAGTCGGGTTGATAAGTGAAATAGAAAAAAAATAAATAAAAGAACGCATTTCTGAAGGGTGAGATGTCATGAAACCTGGTCAGAGACACATGGAAGAGATGAGAACAGAACATATCATTTGAGAGAATGGGTACTGATATGTCAATGACTAAGCCTAAACAAGTGAAAAAGAATGAAGGGAAGCAATTTGGGTTCTGGAGGCTTCAAAACAGATGTGATAGAGTAGGTCCAGCATTAGTATGAAGGTGCTTACATATAGGCTATCTATTTGCTCTTTGCAAGAGAAGCAGAAGAATGAAGATAGGACTCTGAGTGAAGACATGTGGTAAAGCAGAAACACCACAGATTGCCCCAATCTGAATTCTTAAGATGACACTTTGGAAGCATCCTGAACTGGGTCAAGGGTGACAAGGCTTTTCCTCAAGTATTAATCAATCATTTGATATGGGATGACCTAAGAATGGGTCTTTTATGACTTCCTTTTATCAAAATTATAGTATATCTGTGAACCAATGGTACTTCTAGAAACTGGAAGAGCAAGTAGTTGAGCTTGTAGAAAGGGTCATCGCCTGCTACATCTAGGTTTATGTGCCTTAGCCCACATGAATGAACTAGAATACAATGACACAGTTACAAAATGGCCTTTGGGCTTCGTTGTGGCAAGTAGCTTAGTTTGTATCAATCAATACAGTGGTGATAGAGATGATACTATAAGCAGTGGTTCTAGTCAGCCATGACTATGTTCCTTTATTGGTGGGCAATGCTTACAGGAACAATGCCAGGCAGCCCATCAATATGCGCCACCATAACATGACTTATACATGGTATATCATTCAGTAAATGACTGCTGAATGAGTAAATCACCAACTCTAAGCCATTAAATTGCTTATGAAGTTTAATATTCTGTTATATTTATGAATGTCTTCTCACTACTTCTAAAAGTCCTTTGTTTTATTCTCATTCAATCTTGGATTCTACCAAGAATGTCAATCTTCATTGTCTCATCCTTCCCTATTTTATTTTTTCATCCTTTTTAGACTTGAAGGCACATTTTCTGCACACTGAGTGCTCTTTGGCATCAGACAGAACTTTATTTCTTTGTTCCTTTTACACCTGAGGGAAATTTTATGGATTCTTGTTTGATCTTTAGTACATCTTTATCCTGACCTAGAATCAAAGTGTCTCATTTATAGCACTGCACATTCACCACCCAGACAGAGATAGGTCCTTGGGAAAACTTAAGCAGGACATAAGAATGATAGTCAGCCCCCTACTAATATCCATAACTAACTGCTTGCATCTTACTCAAGCCTTTAGTGCTGAAGCCTAAGTCTTGGGTGGTCTGTGATTGCCATTTGTAAAAATCTAGACAGAATAGGAAAGCTTTTGATGCAAAAAGATATGAACTAACACGAGGTTCAAAACACAGAGTACTGTGAATAGGCATCTTCTCATAGTTAGTAAGAAGGAACTGATTAGAAATTAATTAACCTTTGTAACCCTCAGTTTCCTCACCCTCTAATTAGAGAGAATAGTGCTATGTCATATATTAATATCAAAGGAAATGCTGTTATGAAACCCTTAACCCATAATACCTGGCATGTAGTCATTCTTCAGTAAGGTAGTAATTGATGTTCAATACGAGCGAGCTATTATTATTACAATTCAAGGGTGGAGAACGCTCAGTGTACTAAGCAAAATGCTGAGCTCCTTCAACGCAAGCAGCCAAAGTTATGATAAGAAATAACAGTTAAACACAATGACTAAAAATGAGGTCCAGGCTGGCAAACAGATATTAGTTAGATTGTCATAAGACTAGGGGCTTGGATACAGACCAAGAATACTGACCTCCAGGAAAGTCTCCTCTATAGTATTTAGGCAAACAATCCAACTTACCAAAATTTAAAAGCATTGTATTTGAAATGATAGTATGGGATGAATAGATTGCCAGGTGCTTCATTTTTCTCCATCATTCTCATGGTCTCCCACATAACATGCAGCTCTCTTCACAGTGTAGTTGTAACTAGTTTTGATGAACAAACACATCAGAAGTGATGAATATGGACTTAACAACAGACACATGTTTTTTTTATTTGTTTCTATACCTGTGACAATGTGTGTGGAGGCTATACTCCCTCTGCCTGTTCCCACATCTCCCTCTACCCCCTTCTAAACTCATGCAATCCTTTTACATAATTTACTTTTAATGGGACCTACTGAGTCTCATTAATGTTGTCTGCATGCACATCTTTCTAGAACAGGGTTTCACTATCTAGCCCAAGCTGTCCTCAAACTCAAGCTTCTGCAATTCCTTTTTGAGTGCTGAGACTATAAGCACATACCACCATAACCAGACATTGTTGGTTTTAGCCACTTTTCACTCATAAGTATTTACATTGTCATCATCATCATTATCATTATGGTTGTTACTGCATGCCCTCAGTCCTTTCATTCCACCTTTGTGTGAGCTCTGGCGACTGAATTCAAATTGTAAAATTTACACGGGAAATGATTTTACTTTGAGACCCACCACTCTGTATTTTTATATATGCTAACATTAAAAAAAATAAACAATTTCCAATGTATCAATTTTTCTCTATCTTTTAAATCAACTCAGTAAAAAGGAAAGTAAAATGGGGAAATTATAATTTAAGCTTCACTAAACCAAAGAGCTTAATGGTAGAAAAGAATGAAGTTACTTTTTTTTTTTTTTTAAAAAAAAATAAATTTATTTGTTTAGTGTATGGGTAGTACAATTGTGGAGGTTAGAGGAAAAGTTGTCAGAGTAGGCTCTCTCCTTCTACCAGATGGGCTCACTAGATACAACTCAGGTTGGCAAGACTGATAGCAAGAACTTCTACCCACTGAACCATCTCTCTAGGTAAGGCTGGAGTTTGGCATTAAATGGAATTTTTAAACTCTGGTGAAAAAAGTGAGTGAAGGCAGGCATGGTGGCACTCACTTATAATCCCAGCACTCAGGGAGGCAGAGGCAGAGGTAGAGGCAGGTGGATCTCTGTGAGTTTGAGGCCAGCCTGATCTAGGACAACTAAGGCTACAAAGAGAAACTGCATCTTGAAAACTAAGCAAAATAATAATAATAATAATAATAATAATAATAATAATAAATAAAGAGTGAAGTTATTAACAAATAGGTACAAAATTTTCCACAAGAGAAGATATGTAAGTTTCAATAATGACAAAGTTAATCTAAACCAGAAATTTCTGTCTCATGAAGAACAACTGCAAAAGAATCCCACAGTTACATCTCCAAACTGCAAGTCTGTGTACATGTTAATACATTAAACGCTACTACCACCAAATAGCTAAGAGCTTCAGTTCTGAGAGTGAAATACCTCCATTTGCAAAAGCATATAAAAGTAATTTACAACCTCAAAGCCTCAACTTCCTACAATGAATAGAGTAAATACCTACCTTAAAGGGCTATTGTGAAGCTCAATCAACAGCAATGTATGGAAAGTGCCATTTATAATTGTGCAGAGGAAGCACTAATAAAAGTTTGCTAGGAACATAATTAAGCACTTCAAAGCAAAACACACCTCTTGGTAATGCTCGACTGTCTACCAATCTGGCTGGTGAAACTGAGTGCTTGAGATGATGTAAAGTTACATCTGTATTGATGTGGTCTTTTCTACCAAATTACTTTCTAGGTGAAGATTGCTTGATAACATGTTTCCTTGGAACCTACCTTCTATAAAAAAGGCTTTCCCATAAGGCTAAATGCCTTACTGTAGTCCAAAACAATTGGTGTTAGGCCTTTTTTTTTTTTTTTTTTTTCTATCCACTCCAAAGACACATTACTCAAAATGATAAGCTAAACATCTGGCCTTCTAGAAAAATGGGAAGACATGAAATGACTACCTTCTTGTCATCTCTGCTTTTCTATCACGTTACAAACACAAGTTTCAACTGTGGTAGGGTCTTTTGTTTGTTTGTTTTGTTAATAATGGATTTGCTTTCTAAATAACTACTCTCATGCTTAAAACGAAGACCTTTTGCCCATTGCTCACAATAACTGGCAGACTGGATTAATGTAGGTTTCTATCACTAAAATGAACATGAATCCAGAGATTATTACAGAGGGTATATGAATGTCACCCAAAGAAGACTGGAAAGCAAGAAATGCTTTCAGGTTTTGAGAGAGACAAGGCATCATGATAAAGGGCAACTTACCAAGAGGGTGTAACAGCTTAAATTGCACATCTTTCCAAATCCAAAGCACTGGAACCATGCATCAGAGTCTGAAAAGTTCAAAGATAAAAAATAACAACAGTCCACACTCATGCAGAGTACACAATACCCCTGTCGGAGTGACTTTTGCTACAATCTCATCCTAGGTAAAACGTCCCCAACTGATGCAATAGCGAAAGGACTGATTATTGGGGCAACCAAGGGCTCTCTTCATAGTATTTGAAGTTCACTCCAAAGAAAGAAAATTATGTCAGTTACTGAAAACATGGTGAAGAATCACACCTCCCCCCCAAGGGGAGGAACCTATTTTTGTATTGCTACATGATCATGATGTCAAACTTCCTTATAAATCTTTGTGATTTTGGCTATATATTTGTACTGCTCTCTACCTTGGCAAAAGAATCTTCCTTTTGCATTGTGTAGTAGTTGAGACAGAGATCCAGGAAAGCTCAAAGTGCTTAGAAAAAAGTGATTGTGAGTACTCAGCCACAGGATAGGTTATCTATATCAACCACCCCATCCCCAAAGCTCCGTTAACACCATGGGAATACACTTTGAGCCAAAGAATGGGGAAGAACTTCTGTCTTATGAGCATCACCTGTCAGCTGTGCCATGAGCTTATAGTAGCTATGGTTACCTGCATAATACCTGCAGACTCAGAAATTCCAAGATGGAGGAAGGCAGCACTACTGAGGAGCCACTGGCATTTGATGACTGGCTGCTGGGGCATGGAACTTGACTTTCTTTGGGGGTGATATAGCCCCTGGGTGATTGTCCATATTTCAGTGGATGAGCTGAACTAACATGAACTAACACACATGAGAAGAACTAACTGGATTTTGTGGGTTGAAAAGATAAATAACCAGAACTTATACATGGGAGGGAGATGTATTGGTTCTGGAAAAGTTAAGAGGGGAGAAATGGGTGGATAGGATCAGAATATTTACATATGTATATGAACTTTTTAAAGAAGATTTTTTTTTTAAATTATGAAAGAGTAAACATTATACCAGTGAATTAAATTCAATAAGTGATTCAGGGATACATGAGTATTTATATATCACTACTAATAAAAATAATCCCAATAGAGATACTATAAATATAAAAACAAAAGAAAGGAGTATAAATTTTTGTTTTAGAAGAAATTATAGAAGAAAATCTTTAAGTCCTAGAGTTTTCTTGAAACTTGAACTCTCATTGTAGACAGGGTAAGACTTAAACTTGTGATTCCTCTGCATTAGCCTCTTGAGTAACTGTGATTACAAGAATGTGCCACTGTGCCTGCTTAAAAATTATCAGTATTTTAAAATGTTCATTAAAAACAATGTGCATCAACAGAACCACTAGTAAATGAATATCCACAGACTGGAAAAAATATCTGTAGGATGTTACAATAGTAACAGATCTGTACAAAGGATATTGTAGACCTTCTCTAAGCAAGTTGCAAAAAGAAACAAATAAAGGAAGACAGAAGATGTATAATGAAACTTCTTAAATATATAAAATCTAATTAAAAATGGGGTACAGAGCTAAACAGAGAATTCTCTGTAGAGGAATATCGAAAGGCAGAGAAACATTTAAAGAAATGTTATTCCTTAGTCATCAGGGAAATACAATCAAAATGATCCTGAGATGTCACCTTACACCCATCAGAATGGCTAAGATCAAAAACTCAAGTGACAACACATGCTGGAGAGGATGTGGAAAAAGGAGAACCCTCCTCCACTGCTGGCGGGAATGTAAATTTGTACAACCACTTTGGAATGAATCTGGAGATTTCTCAGACAATTAGGAATAGTGCTAACTCAAGATCCAGATATACTTACTATTCCTAGGCAAATATCCAAAATATATTCAAGCACACAACAAGGACATTTGCTCAACCATGTTCATAGCAGCTTTGTTTGTAATAGCCGAAGCTGGAAACAACCTAGATGCCCCTCAGTTGAGGAATGGATACATAAATTGTGATTCATTTACACAATGAAAAACAATTACAACAATTAAAAACAAAGAAATCATGAAATTTGCAGGCAAATAGTGGGAACTAGAAAAGATTATCCTGAGTGAGGTATCCCAGAAGCAGAAAGACACACAGGGTATATACTCACTCATAAGTGGATATTAGACATATAATATGGGATAAACATACTAAAATCTGTACACCTAAAGAAGCTAATCAAGAAGAAGAATTCTGGGTAAGATAATTAATCCTCATTTAGAAAGGCAAAGAGGATAGACATCAGAAGAGGGAGAAAACAGGAAACAGGACAGGAGCCTACCACAGAGGGCTCAGAAAGACTCTACTCTGTATGTTATCGAAGCAGATTCTGAGACTTATAGCCAAATTTAGGTCAGAGTGCAGGGAATCTTATGAAAGAAGAGGGAGATAGTAAGACCTGGAGAGGACAAGAGCTCCACAAGGAGAGCAACAGAACCAAAAAATCTGGGCTTAGGGTTTTTTTTTTTTTTTTTCTGAGACTGATACTTCAACCAAAGACCATTCATGAAGATAACCTAGAACCCCTGCACAGATGTAGTCCATGGCAGTTCAGTGTCCAAGTGGCTTCTATAGTAATGGGAACAGGGACTGTCTCTGACATGAACTGATTGGCCTGCTATTTGATCACCTCCCCCTGAGTAGGGAGCAGCCTTGCCAGGCCACAGAGGAAGACAATGCAGCCACTCCTGATGAGATCTGATAGACTAAGATCAGAAGGAAGGGGTGGAGGACCTCCCTTATCAGTGGACTGGGGGAGGGGCATGGGTGGAGAAAAGGGAGGGAGGGTGGGATTGGGAAAAGAGGGAAGGAACTACAGGTGGGATACAAAGGGAATAAACTGTAATAATAAAATAAATAAATAAAAATAAAAAGAAGAAAAAAGACTTCTAAACACATGAAGCCTGGCATAAGAATTAACCATGACACACAAATAAAAAGCACAGATAGACATTATTTCCTATTCACCAGAAGAGCCAAGATGAAAGTGACTGTACATAGTGATAACTAATATGAGGATGAATTGGGACTTATACATATGGTATACATAGGTATGAATACCATACCTATCATTACATAGCTGTTATCCTTTCAGGCACTCATGGAGAAAGAAGGAAAATATGTCACTATTAAAACTGCATATTAATTATGCAACCGTGTTTAATGATAGACCATATCCAGAAATAACTCAGATATTCATCAGTGGCTGAAGAGTTAAACAAATTATAGTATTTCAAATGGCAGGTTATTGCTGAGAAAATTGAAACATAAAGTTATGACATACATTGCCAGGGTTTGCTGCTCACACCTATAATCTCAGTATTCAGGAAGGTGGGAAGAGAGTACTGCTGCAAATTCTGAGATTAGCCCTGACTACACAGTCAGTTCAAGTTCAAATGGGGCTACAGAGTGAGACTCTGTTTCTAAATAAACAAAATAAATTCTTATGTACATTGAATAAGAGGAAACCATCAAAGAATTAAGTTGAAAGAAGGGAGATCAGCATAAAAGAAAACAATGTAGCTTTCATCTTTACATGAAATTAACTCAAAGGTAATCATGTGGATAGAAATCAGAAGCGGTCATGTCACTGAGCAAAAGAATGAGGTGACAAGTAATTGTCAATGTCATTCTTCATGGGGCCTTCTAAGTCTAGAAACACTCATGGTCTGCAATTTGATTGCTAACTCTAGAAAAAGCCTGTTTCCTTCCCACTGCGTTGTTCTGTCCTGTTGTGAGAAGCAAGGGTATTGCTTATGCACTATCACTGCCCAGAGAAAACAACCTGAGGGAGAAGAGCAGAGTATCGGTGGTGAGTGATGCAGGCTGTTCTTGGAAGAGCCTTCCTAGTGCCCAACATAACAAGGATAGAAGAGATTCAGAATCTCTACGGCATGAATTTTGGGAACACTTCTCTTGGGCAATGGGAAGAGAGATTTTCTATACTGTATCATACCATACCATACCATACCATACCATACCATACCATACCATACCATACCATACCATACCATACCATACCATACCATATTATCACATGGACCTGTGGGATGAATGAGTCAGTAGAGTGCTTGTTGTACTAGCATAAGAACCTGAGTTCAACCCCCAGCACTCTTGTAACAAAATTACCAATAAAGAAAGAGATGGGATAATGCAGCCAGTCTTGATGACACCTGATAGGCTAGAATCAGATGAAAGTGTATGACAACCACTCCTATCAATGGACTTGGGGAGAGGCGGGGGAGGAGAAGAGAGAGAGAGGGCAGGACTGGGAGGGAATGAGGAAGGGGGCCACAGGTGGGATACAAGGCGAATAAACTGTAATTAATAAAGTTTTTTTAAATGTTGAAAGGAAAGAAGAAAGAAAGAAAGAAAGAAAGAAAGAAAGAAAGAAAGAAAGAAAGAAAGAAAGAAA
>NW_026596079.1:15558122-15655740 GCF_907164565.1 Psammomys obesus | reverse complement strand
AAAGAAAGAAAGAAAGAAAGAAAGAAAGAAAGAAAGAAAGAAAGAAAAAGAAAGAAAGAGATGGGCATGGGCTAATAAGATGGCTCATCCTGTAATGTGTTTGCCATGCAGCTCTGATGATGACTTGAGTTCAATTCCCAGAACCAACGGATAAAGAAGAGAACAGATTTACAAAAGTTGTCCTCCAGTCTGAGAATGCATGAACACAGTCACACACAAATAACATACATGCACTCACACAAGCACATACGCACATAGCAGGCACAGGTGCACACACATACGAACAACAGCAACAACAATAAATTAATGCATTTCTTCTTCTTCTTTTTTTTTTACCCTTCCAAGGTATTTAATTTTTTTAGTTTAATTTTTTTTATTATTAGTTACATTTTATTAACTCTGTATCCCAGCTGTATCCTGCTCCCTCATTCCCCAGCAATCCCATGCTCCCTCCCTCATCTCCTCCCTGCCCCTTTCCAAGTCCACTGATCGGGGAGGACCTCCTCCCCTTTCATCTGACCCTGTTTTATCAGGTATCTTCAGGACTGGCTGCAAAGTCCTCCTCTGTGGCATAGCAGAACTGCTCCTCCCTTGGGGGGTGGGGAGGTCAAAGAGCCTGCCATTGAGTTCCTGTCAGAAATAGTCCTTGTTCCCCTTACTATGGGAAACCAATTGGTTACTGAGCTACCACGGGCTACATCCGAGGAGAGGTTTTAGGTTACATCCATGCATGGTCCTTGGTTGGAGAAATAGTCTCATAAAAGACACCAGTGCCCAGATATATTTGGTCCTCCTATCCTTTTCACGTCATACTAACTCCCCTTCTTTCATATGATTCCCTGCACTCTGCCGAAGGTTTGGTTATGAGTCTTAGTATCTGCTTTGATACACTGCTAGGTAGAATCTTTCAGAGGCCCTCTGTGGTAGGCTCCTGTCCTACGTACAATGCACATCCCATTTGTCTTTCTAAGTGAGCATTGATCATCTTATCCCGTGTCTGCTTTCTTGTTTATCTTCTTTAGTTGTATAGATTGCATTATGTTTATCATATCTTATAGGTCTGTATAAGTGAGTATATACCATGTTTCTTTCTTGGCCTTTTTCTCTTGGGTACACAGGAAGGCTTCTTATTTTTTTGAGTTGATTTTTGTATCCTGCCACTTTGCTGAAGGTGTTTATCAGCTGAAGGAGTTCTCTGGTTGAATTTTTGGGGTCCCTCATGTATACTATCATATCTGTGAATAGTGACACTTTGACCTGTTCCTTTCCGATTTGTATCCCTTTGATCTCCTTTAGTTGTCTTATTGCTCTGGCTAGGAGTTCAAGCACTATGTTGAAGAGATATAAAGAAAGTGGGCAACATTGTCTTGTCCCTGATTTCATTGGGATTGATTTAAGTTTCTCTCCATTGAGTTTGATGTTGGCTATAGGCTTGCTGTATATTGCCTTTACTATGTTTAGGTATGTGCCTTGTATCCCTGATCTCTCCAACACTTTAAATATGAATGGGTGTTAGACTTTGTCAAATGGTTTTTCGGCATCTAAGGAGATGATCATGTGGTTTTTCTCCTTCAGTTTGTTTATGTGGTGGATTACATTGATAGATTTCTGTATGTTAAACCACCCTTCCATGCCTAGGATGAAGCCTACTTGGTCATGGTGGATGATATCTTTGATGTGTTCTTGGATTCGGTTTGCAAGTATTTTATTGAGTATTTTTGCATCAATGTTCATAAGAGAGATAGGTCTGAAGTTCTTTTTTTGGGGGAGGGTCTTTGTGTGGTTTAGGTATCAAGGTGACTGTGACTTCATAGATTGAGTTTGGTAGTGTTTCTTCTGTTTCTATTTTGTAGAATAATTTGGAGAGAATTGGAGTTAGCACTTCTTTGAAGGTGTGGTAGAATTCTGCACTGAATCCATCTGGCCAAGGGCTTTTTTGGAAGGGAGACTGTTGATGACTGTTTCTATTTCCTTCAGGAATATAGCACTATTCAGTCTTTCTACCTGATCTTGACTTAATTTTGGTAGGTGGAATCTCTAAAGAAAATTGTCCATTTCTTTTAGATTTTCTTTTTTCTTTTTTTTTTTTTTCTGCTGGATACCAGATTTTTATTTTTATTATTTTATTTTATTTTTTTTTTATTTTTAGTTACATTTTGTTAACTCTGTGTCCCAGCTGTATCCCGCTCCCTCATTCCCTCCCCAACCCCTCACTCCCTCCCTGGTCTCCTCCCTGCCCCTGATAGGGGAGGACCTCCTCCCCTTTCATCTGACCCTGTTTTATCAGGTATCTTCAGGGCTGGCTGCAAAGTCCTCCTCTGTGGCCTAACAGACTGCTCCTCCCCTGGGGGGGGGGCTGTCAAACAGCCTGCCCTTGAGATCCTGTTAGAAATAGTCCGTGTTCCCCTTACTTTGGAAAACTACTTGGTTACTGAGCTACCACAGACCACATCCGAGCAGAAGTTCTAGGTTATATCCATAGATGGTCCTTGGTTGAGTGTCAGTCTCAGAAAAGACCCTGTGCCCAGATATATTTGGTCCTTGTAGAGCGCCTATCCTTTCCATATCATACTAACTCTCCTTCTTTCATATGATTCCCTGCACTCTGCCGAGGGTTTGGTTATGAGTCTTAGTGTCTGCTTTGAAACACTGCTAGGTAGAGTCTTTCAGATGCCTTTTGTGGTAGACTCCTGTCATAAGTTCAATGCACATCCCATTTGTCTTTCTAAATGAGGATTAATCACCTTCGCCTGTGTCCACTTTCTTGATTATCTTCTTTAGGTGTGTAGATTTCATTATGTTTATCATGTCTTGTAGGTCTATATAAGCGAGTATATACCAAGTTTGTCTTTCTCCTTCTGGGATACTTCACTCAGAATGATCTTTTCTAGATCCCACCACTTGCCTGCAACTTTCATGATTTCCTCCTTTTTGATTGCTGAGTAGTATTCCATTGTGTAAAAATACCACAATTTCTGTATCCATTCCTCCGTTGATGGACATCTGGGTGGTTTCCAAGTTCTGGCTATTACAAATAAAGCTGCTACGAACTTGGTTGAACAAATGTCCTTGTTGTGTACTTGAGCAAATTTTGGGTATATACCTAGGAGTGGTATAGCTGGGTCTTGAGGCAGCACTACTCCTAGTTGTCTGAGAAAGCGCCAGATTGACTTCCAAAGTGGTTGAACCAGTTTACATTCCCACCAGCAATGGAGGAGGGTTCCCTTTTCTCCACACCCTCTCCAGCATGTGCTATCACTTGAGTTTTTCATCTTGGCCATTCTGATGGGTGTAAGGTGACATCTCAGGGTCGTTTTTATTTGCATTTCCCTAATGGCTAATGAGGTTGAGCATTTCTTTAAGTGTTTCTCTGCCATTCGATGTTCCTCTTTCGAGAATTCTGTTTAGCTCTGTTCCCCATTTTTTAAGTGGATTACTTGGTTTGTTGCTTTTCTGCTTCTTTAGTTCTTTATATATACTGGATATTAGCCCTCTGTCAGATAAAGGGTTGGTGAAGATTCTTTCCCAATCTGTAGGCTGTCTATTTGTTTTGATGACAGTGTCTTTTGCTTTACAGAAGCTTTTCAGTTTCATGAGGTCCCATTTATTGATTGTTGCTCTTAGAGCCTGTGCTGTTGGTGTTAGATTTTCAAATTTCATGGCATATAGGCTTTTGTAGTATGACCTAATGATTGATTAGATTTCCTAGGTGTCTGTATTTATGTTCCTCTTTTAATTTCTGATTTTGCTGATTTGGATAGTTTCTCTCTGCCTTTTAGTTAGTTTGGCTAAAGGTTTGTCTATCTTGTTGATTTTCTCAAATAGCCAGCTCTTGGTTTCATTGATTCTTTAGATAGTTTTATTTGTTTCTAATTGATTGATTTCCACCCTGAGTTTGATTATTTCCAGCCATCTGCTCCTCTTGGGTGTATTTGCTTCTTCTTTTTTTTCTAGAGCTTTCAGTTGGGCCATTAAGTTGCTTGTATGAGATATCGCAAATTTCTTCTTAAAGGCACTTAGGGGCATGGATTTTCCTCTGAGCACTGCTTTCACTGTGTCCTATAAATTAGGGTATAATGTACCTTCATTTTCATTGAATTCTAGGAAGTCTTTAATTTCTTTCTTTACTTCTTCCTTAACCCAGCTACCATTGAGCAGCAAGTTGTTCAGTTTCCATGTGCTTGTAGGCTTTTTTCTAATTCCATTGTTGTTGAGGTCCAGCTTTAGTCCATGGTGGTCAGATAGTATACAGAGGATTATTTCAATCTTCTTATATCTGTAGAGGTTTGCTTTGTGACCAACTATATGGTCTATTTTGGAGAAGGTTCCGTGAGGTGCTGAAAAGAAGGTATACTTTTTTGAGTTTGGGTGGCAAGTTTTATAGATTTCTATTAGGTCCATTTGATTTAGGACCTCTGTAAGTGCTTTTATTTCCTTATTAGGCTTCTGTCTAGATGATCTGTCCCTTGGTGAAAGTGGAATGTTGAAGTCTCTACTATTAAAGTGTTGGGATTGATATGTGATTTAAGTTTTAGTAATATTTCATTTATGAATGTAGATGCTCTTGTATTTGGGACATAGATGTTCAGAATTGTGATGTCCTCTTGGTGGATTTTTCCTTTGATGAGATTGTAGTGTCCCTCCTCATCTTTTTTGATTAATTTTGGCTGAAAGTCTATTTTATTAGATATTAGGATAGCTACAGATAGCTACCCCAGCTTGTTTTCTGGGTCCCTTTGCTTGAAAGACATTTTTCCAGCCCTTTACTCTGAGGTAGTGTTTATCTTTGTTGCAGAGGTGCGTTTCTTGGATGCAGCAGAATGTTTGATCCTGTTTTTGCACCCATTCTGTTAGTCTGTGTCTTTTTATTGGAGAGTTGAGTCCATTGATGTTGATAGATAATAATGACCAATGAATGTTAGTTCCTTTTATATTGGAGTGGGTGGTCTTACTGTGTTTCATTGCTTGTTTTCTTTTAATTTTTGTTGGGATATTACCTGTATGCTATGTTTCATTGGATTGGAGTTTTTCTTCTAGTATCTTCTGTAGGGCTGGTTTGCTGTGTAGATATTGCATAAATTTAGTTTTGTCATGGGATATTTTGTTTTTTCCATCTATGTTGACTGAAAGCTTTGTGGAATATAGTAGTCTGGATTGACATTGTGGTCTCTTAGAGTCTGCATGACACCTGCCCAGGCCCTTCTGGCTTTCATAGTTTCTGATGAGAAGTTCGGTGTGATTCTGATAGGTCTACCTTCATATGTTACTTGGCCTTCCTGCTTTCAATACCTTTTCTTTGTTCTGTAGATTTAGTGTTTTGACTATGATGTGATGTCATGTGTTTCTTTTCAGGTCTAGTCTATTTGGTGTTCTGTAGGCCTCTTGTATATTTATGGACATCTCTTTCTTCACATTGGGAAAATTTTCTTCTATGATTTTCTTAAAAGTATTTTCTGGACTTTGGAACCTGGAGTCTTCTTTTTCATCAATTCCTATTATTCTTAGAGTTCGTCTTTTCATGGCATCCTTGATTTCTTGGATATTTTGTGTTTGGGACTTTTCTGAATTTACTTTTTCTTTGAGAGAAGTATCAATTTCTGCAAGTGTATCTTCAGCTCCAGAGATTCTCTCTTCCATCTCTCGTATTCTGTTGATGATGCTTACCTTTGTGGTTCCCGATCT
Source organism: Psammomys obesus (assembly GCF_907164565.1). Classification (NCBI taxonomy): domain Eukaryota; kingdom Metazoa; phylum Chordata; class Mammalia; order Rodentia; family Muridae; genus Psammomys; species Psammomys obesus. The sequence goes on along the minus strand of NW_026596079.1, from coordinate 15,650,058 downwards.
TTTCTCCAAGTTCTCCAGCTCCAGGATTTTCTCAATTTGTGTTTTCTTTATTGATTCTAATTCTGTTTTCATTCCTTGCACCATTTCCTTCATGTGTTTGAATGTGGATTCCTGCCATATTTTTTTGTTCATTTCCTCTCTATATGCCTCTAATTGTATATCTATTTGTGCCTCTATTTTTTTGTCTATGTTTGCCTTTGTTTCTTTAAGAATTTTGTTCATTTCCTCTTTCTTTACCCCCAATTGACTGGCCAAATCTTTGATAGATTTGTTCATTTCCTCTTTAACTGTCTGAATTTGCATGGCTATTGCTTTGAGAGAACTGTTTGTTTCCTCTTTATGAGCCTCAAACAATTGGGTAAGTTATAGCTTTAAAGTCATTGTCCTGTGCTCCCGATGAATTGGAATATCGATCAATTTTCGGGGTTGCTGGTGAAGTCATGATGTCCTGATTTATGTTGGATGTGTTCTTTCGCCTACCGCTGGCCATTGGCTTATCTGAAACCTTCCCTGTTTGTTTCTGGATTCTGCAGTTCAGACTGGCTCTGTCTCTCTATGCTTCAGGAAGCTGAGAGAGGTCCTGTGGCTTCAGCGTGTGCATTGGTGGACTAGCTGTACCTGTGGGAGGAAAGTGTGCGGGAGCAAAAGGGGCAAGTTCAGGCGTGTGTGTGTGTGTGTGTGTGTGTGTGTGTGTGTGTGTAGGTTTGTGTTTGTGTGTATGGAAGTGTGCAGAGAAGTGTGTCTCAAGGGACAGAGTGATAGATAATGTTGAACCCTTGAGTGTGTGGGAGAGGCTCTGCACTGTATATGTAGCAGGCGCTAGTGATGGTTGTGGAGCAATTTCTGGCATTAACTGCCTTAACTCTTCAATTGGAACTGCAAAGCAGGAACTTCAATGTCCCAAGTGACCCTCTGTTTCCCACAGTGGGTATGTGGGTGTGAGGGTTCCGATGCCTGGCTTCTATTTTAGAAGGACCCTGGATCTGGGGTTCTGCAGATACTCAAGGGCGCACTCACTCTCAAGCAGGTCACTTCGGCAGGGATAGGGGTATCCGGGATCTTTGCTCTCTGGTTTGGCCCTGCTTGTTTTTATGCAGGAAGACTGATGTGCTCCGCTAGCTCAGTACTGCTGAAGCCACCAGGTTAGGAAGTCCCGCTGCAGCTGGAGACTGGGATGCTAGTCCAGATGCCTTCTGGGAAGTCCAGGGGGCCCTCCATTATGCTCTCCAAGCCTGGGAGGCCCAGCGCCTGGTGTACTTAGCTTGTATGGCGGGTCTGCTTGGTTTTGGTTGGTATATAGTGTATTATCTGTCACTGAGGGTTTGGGCGGGCCATGCAGTCAGTGGCTGAGAGACCCTGCAGGGCCAGTATGGCAGCTAGCAGACCTGGAAATTGATGCATTTCAAACAACAAAAGAGCTAGTCCTGGTGGCACATGCCTATAACTTCAGTGCTGGGGAAGCAGAGACAAGAGTGCCCCTGGGCTTCTTGGCAAGCCATTCCAGCTAAATTGGTGAGCCCTGGTTTCAATAAAAGACCCTGTCTCCAAAAGTAACATGAGCAATGGTTAAGGAGGAAGCCTGATGAGGACCTCTGGCTTCCCTATTTTTGTACACACATGTGCATGTGTGTCCACACCCATGAAAACACATTAAAAAATCAGAACAGTAAATTTGTCCTGAAAATTCTTCCTTTGTCACAGTGTTTCCACAAACATTATTAACTTTGTGTGAACTCTGAAAAGTCACTCAGCTTCCCCAATAAATGACTTCATGTCTGGACTCAGCCCAAAAACATGCGTTAGTGTGATGTCTGCTGGAGGCATGGAGTTCCACAATGACCCTTTATCTAAAGCCGTCCAAATCCTTTTCCTGTCTTTCTCCTTTCTTAGTTATCTCTGCTCCAGATAACCAGGTGATGGCTGCTTAGAATAGAAAGACCAGACAGGGTCATCATCCCTGTGCTGAGGGCCACATCTCTTAAACATGTTAAAGGGAAGTTGCAACTCTGTCATTCTATTTTCTTCCAACGTCCCTTTGTTTTCTTCTGTCTAAGGATGTAGTTTTTAACTGGCCACAATGTTTTTATTGGTTTAAAGAAGAAAATAGCATTTCCCATGCCTGTGGACCAGGCCTTCAGATAATAAAGTTTTACTGAGTATTTGTATAGTGCCAGGACTTATGAGGGGTGCTGTTTTTAAAAGTTTCCAGCATTTTTTTTTCTCCTACACTGTTTGTATATATCTTCTTAGATAATTCTCACCACAACCTAAAATAACTCTTATCAGTGCCATCATGGTCATCATCCTGGTAAGTGCCTTTATTAGAAACATGGATGAAGAAAAGTTCAGTTGATCACCATATCATATAGTTACAGTGTAAAGGTGGGACTCAAGTCAGGAAATCAGATTCTGGATCCTAGGCCATGACCATTCCACCACAGTCCATCTCTAATCTGATAGCTGCTCTTTGTGTGTGTGTGTGTGTGTGTGTGTGTGTGTGTGTGTGTGTGTGTTATATGCAAGCGTGTACAGGTCGGCTTTTTCGTGTGTTCATACATGGAAGATAGAGGTCCATGATGAATGTCTCCTTTTATCATTCCCTGCCTTATTATTATTAATTTTGAGACAAAGTCTCTTCCTAAAGCTGGAACTGGAAGTTTGAGCTACACTGGCCAGTCAGCAAGCTCCTATCCCCTGACTGTCTTTGCTGCTTTCCACTGTAAGCTCTGCAGTGGCAGATATATGTTGTCCAGAACATAGCTGCTCAAGTTCTGAATGCACGTCCTCATGTTTTCGTAGCAAGTACTTCACCCATGGAGTCATCTCCTTGGCCTCCCTAGCTACTCTTAATTATCATTTTGAAGAATTTGTTCATCAGATCTTTACCCTCACTAACTATAGGCTTTTATTGTATTGATGCTCTTAGAAAGGTCACAGTCTCAGGATGATCTTTTCTAGTTCCATCCATTTGCTGCAAATTTTATGATTTCCCTGTTTTTGATAGCTGAGTAGTATTCCATTGTATAAATTTATCACAAGTTCTGTATCCATTCTTCCATTGAGGGAAATCTAGGTTGTTTCCAGATTCTGGATGTTAAAAATAAAGCTGCTATGAACATAGTTGAGCAAATGTCCTTGTTGAATGGTGGAGCATCTTTTGGGTACATTCCCAAGAGTGGTATAGCTGGATCTTGAGATAGCGCTACTGCCAATTTTCTGAGAAAGCACCAGATTGATTTCCAGAGTGGTTGTACAAGTTTTCACTCACACCAGAAATGGAGGAGGGTTCTCTTTTCTCCACATCCTCTCCAGTATGTGTTATAACCCAGAACCAGAAAGACACGCATGGCATATACTCATTTATAAGTAGATATTAGCCATATAATATAGGATAAACATACTAAAACCTACAGACCTAATAAACAACAAGGAGGATCCTTAAATCTCATTTAGAATGGTAAACAGGATAGACACCAGAAGCATTAGAAGAGAGAGAACAGGATGGGAGCTTACCATAGAGGTCCTCTGAAAGACTCTGCTCAAAAGTTTATCAAAGCAGATGCTGAGACTCACAGCCAAACTTAAGGCAGAGTGCAGGGAGTCTTATAAAGGAAGGGGGAGATGGGAAGACCTGGAGGAGACAGGAGCTCCACAAGGAGATCAAAAAAGTGAAAAAAAATATGGGCCCAGGGGGGCCTGCAGAGACTGATGCACCCATCAACCAAGGACCTTGGATGGAGAGGACCTAGAACCCCTGCTCAGATAGAGCCAATATGCAGTTCTGTCTCCATGTGGGTCCCTGAGTAAGAGAAGCAAGCTGCCTCTGTCTTGAACTTGGTTGCCTGCTCTTTGGTCACTTCCTCCTGGTGATGCAGCCTTGCCAGGCCACAGAGGAAGAGGATCCAGGAAGTCCTGATGAGAGTTAATAAGCTAGTGTCAGATGGCAGTCCTCCTCTTTTCAGTGGACTAGAGAAAGGGGATATGGAGAAAGAGAGAGAGAGGGTGAGCCTGGGAAGAGATGAGGAAGGGGCCTACAATCAGAATATAAAAGTGAATAAACTGTAAAAAAAATTTTAAAGGTCATAGTCTATTCATGCTTAGAAAAGTTACTTATTTCCACTCTATTCTTTGGGGTTTCAAGAACAGATTTTGGACAACACTAATGTTTTTGCAGTCATAGCATCAAGAGCACAAATCAATTCCTGAAATACTACAGGAAGGGAATATTTCATACAACTCTCTGTGAAACTATTGTTGTAAGATACAGAACACATATCAAAGTTTTGACTAATAGAAAAAGTCTAACAGCAACTTTTTGATAATATAATCATTACAAACTCATATAATAATAAAGTTTAGACAGACTCATTGTATGTATATTACAGATCAAAGTCTCCCAACTGCAACTCTTCATATTCCAGTGGTCTATAAAGGAAAAGCTAGTGCTTGGAGAGACAAGGTCAAACCACTTCCAACTTTATGCAGCTACTTATGATGCTGAGTTCTAGCAGTTAGTCTGGTCCTCTTGCCATTGAACTACACTGAGATGCTGTAAAATGTCTCCTCTTTTCACTTAACTTAGATGAACTTAGCCATTTTCATTCATCACTCATCTGTCAAAGATGAGAGAAGGAGAACAGATAATTTTAGAATATAAATAGACCATTTTGCTTTCATCTACAAGCATCTTTCAGAATGAGAAAAGCCGGGAATGGTAAACTTGTTCTTGTGTTAATTATTCTCACATCCCAAAACTCACTAAGTCTCTGCTCAGTTAGATTATTGGTTTGTTTTTATGATCATCTTAACTCAGTCTTACATTACTGCTTTGAAAAAGATGCAACCATCTCTTTGAAAACTGAAAAAAAAATGTCTTTATTGGATAGTGCACAATTGATACTAATGGGTACACCATAAATATACAAACCACAGTTTTCTTTCTTGACATGTGTTCTAGAATATACCTCTCCTATCACATCGTCATAGATCCCGTAATTTTGTTAATAGTGCTGTGTACTAATTCCCTAATTGCTCCCTGTCTCTCACTTCCTCAGATATTTCTACACAATCTATACTTTACACGTATACTATTTCTCTTTCCAAGGCATAGTAGAATATTTGAGGAAGAGAAAATATGTGTCGCTAAGTACAAATACCTCAACCTTTATTTGTGCTTCTATTCATTAAAAAAGAGATTTATGTATATATATTTGTACATGTATGTGTGTTTATGTAACCACACATATATGTATGCACACATAAACATATACACAGACATATTCTTTAATTGGATTAATTCAAGGCTGCTATTATATTTTCCAAGCAGCTAGCAGTGGACTATTCTTATGCTAATGATTATGCCCTCTTCCTCAGAAGATCACAATCTTCCTACGTATAGAAGCAAACACATGTAAACATATTGATCTGCATGCATATTCATGTCTTTGTGTCCTGAATGTATATCGTGACTTCTGTGTGCCCTGTAGAAAAATAACCCAAATTCCCACCCATGCAAACAAGTAAAAAATAATATGTATCAATCTACATGTCTCACAATATACTTGAGCCAATTTCCACAGCTCACTTTGCCTCAATGCATTTTTTTTATTGCTTAATTCTAGCTCTTTTCCCCACTGAGGTGAAAATATTTCCTGTTGGTGTCCCTTTTTTTTAAATTTTTTATTTAACTTTTATTAATTACATTTTATTCATTTTGTGTCCCCCCATAAGCCTCTTCGTCTTCCCCTTCCCCGGTCCCACCTTCCCCCCTTTCTGCATGCATGCTCCTCCCCAAGTCCACTGATAGGGGAGGTCCTCCTCTCCTTTCTGATCTTAGTCTATCAGTTCTCATCAGAAGTGGCTGCATTGTCAGGGTTCTAGGTTATCTCCACGGATAGTCCTTGGTTGGAGTATGAGTCTCTGGGAAGTTCCCTGTGTTCAAATTATCTTGTTCTGTTGCTCTCCTTGTGGAATTCCCATCCTCTCCAGCTCTTACTATTTCCTACTTCTTGCATAAAATTCTATTCACTCTGCCCGTCAGTTGGCCATCAGGCTCAGCATCTGCTTTGTCCCTTTTAAAACTATTTTATTATGTTTCTTATACCTTTTCCTCCCTTCTCCACCCCAATCCCTTCTAAAACAGTCCAATACTGGGTAGGAGAGAAAGGAGGTTAGTGGGGAGAGGAGGCATAGTTTTCTTTGGCTGCTTCTGCTGGTTAGGATCCTTGGATTTCTTGTGGAAAGTACAATTCTTGTTTGAGGATATCTCCAACTTCTAATCCAACTGCACCAACAGCATTCAGGAGCATCAGGAGAGCCAGCAGACTTCTTCTTTCTCGGAGCTCTCTTCTCTCTCTGAGCTCTGGATTTTATTCCCTCTCAGAGTTCTCAGAATTAAACTATCTTCAGCTGGGACAGTTCCCCTCTCAGAGGCACATGAGGCAAATAGTTTGCTGCTGTGGACAATCTGAATCAGTCCCATATCCAACACCTGGGATCAATCCAAAACCTTGTTTACCTCCACATTTCCCTGTCTTTGAGAGATGGATTTTTCCCCCCATTCTTTCAGACATTTTGTAAATGTCTCATCTACAAATTCAAAAGTTTTCACCTGTGGTAAACGACAATCACACATTACCTTGCTTTTCTCTGGACTTTATCATTTTCTTTCTTATATTTTATGAATGCACCCACATGTACTTATTCTTTCCTCCAGAAAGGGTTGCAAGTGTCCTGTGGACATGTTCTGTTTAAGGAAGTCTAGTTGCTTTGTTTTCTTTACCTATCACCATGCTAAATTACTCAAGATTCTATACGCCAACTTCCTAGTCTACTCTACTGTATGACCCAGGGTATTCCCATAGTGTAAGCTGTTATTTCATATAGGATGTAAAAAACAAAAAAAGCCTTAATAGTGAGGAGAGGGATATGGGGGAGGTGAGGGGCAGAATGAAGGTGGATATGATCATATTTCATTATTTACATGTATTCAATTCTCAATAAAAAGATATAAAAGATAAAAAAACATGGGAAACAAACATAAAAAGTAAAGAGAAATAATCACAATAAAACACATTTTAGGATACTGCCCCATTTCTCATCTAAAACTCTACAATCCACTTACTAAAAAGAAGCACCTTCTTCCTTGAGTGTTATATTTGTTTGTAGACCACACTGCCTGGGCTGTATGATTGCCAAGGACATGCAGCTGAAGTGCCACACAGCAGCAGATGGGGATTGTACAGCTCAGAAATGGCAGGAAATGACAAATTCTGCCTCTTTCGAAGGCCAAATCAGATGAAATAGCCCTTTATTATAGTAAGTGAGAATTCAGTTCAAAGTAAACAGAACAGACAGATAATAAATTGTTTAAGCATCAAAAAAAAATCCACAGGAGACGTAAAATCTCCTTATTATGTCTAGGAAACTTTAGAATTTATCTATCTATCTATCTGGTGTGACTGCTTACATTATGAAGATATAGAACCAATCCTTATATGTCAGAATATGGTTACAATAACATAACTCTACATAAAAGTCAAAAGTTTTATGTTCTGCAGCATCAAGATGACAAGGGAATTAACTTCCCAAGAGAAAAAAGGAAAATCATTCATACTGGTGTTCAGCTTCCTCACATCATATTAAGCACTTAGAAGTCATAGCTGTGCGTGGAGCTGAAGAAGGCGAATGATGAGGAAGAGGAAAAGATGGTTACCAATGCAACCCATTTTTTTAAGAGAGGAGGGTGGAATATCTCCTCATTGACATGGGATGTAGAAGCCTGACATTTTCTTCTATCTTACCCTGAAATTAAATGCTCTACTCTTTGGGGACCCCCCCACAAAAAAATCTTCTCAGACCCTATGCTTTCTTTATTTGTAGTTTTAGAACAACAGTATGTGAAAAAGATTGTTATGAATATGTAATAATAGAGTATATTAAGGCACATATACATGCTCCTGGCAGGTGAAAATAAGGATGTGAATTTAAATTTCTCTTATCTATACCAGGACATAGAGGCTGCAAGAATGGCTCAGTGGCTAATTCTGCTCTTGCAGAAAACTAGGGTTTGGTTCTCAGCATCCATGTTTGGCAATTCACAATCACCTATAACTCTAATCTAATGACCTCTTCTGGCTTTGGCAGGCACCGGCTCACAGGTGTTCAGACACTCACACACATAGATGAAAATAAAATACACCTAATCAGTCGATAAATACAACAGTTAATAGAATGATTGATGTAGTAGCCAACATAAGCACATTTGTTCCATAAGAAAGTCTAGATATAGTGCTGTCACTGTACTTGGCCCGAGCCACTTCTTATTTCATTCTGTTTTTGAAAAACAGAAAACTTAAAAACAAGTATTTTTAAAATATCACTTTCAAATTTTACTAAGAAAAGCTCTCCATATTTCATTGACCTTTTCCCCTTAATTTTTAAATTAAAATATAAATTTTTAAGGGCTGAAATATTGAATTTTTGATGCCTAAGGAAGGAAAGGAAAATTACCATGGTGATCAATGATTAATCATCATTTTATGTTCTAATCTTAAGCTAAGAAAAAAATTCTTGGCTATGTTCAAGATTCGAATTATGTACTATGTTCTGCAGTAGTTAGAAGAGGATGTACTGAAAAAAAGAAGTGGATGTCCTCACAGCTCTAGTATGTGCTCTCTCTCTCTCTCCAATGCTGGGAACTGAACCATGGCCTCACGCATGCTAAGCAAGCACCCTACCATTATTTTACATTCCCAGCCCTACCCATGTTCTTTTTAACAACTGAATTAATAAATGGATGTGTGCAAGGCAAAGTAGTTGGATTTTCTGAAGTTCCTGTAAAACTTCTAAATATACATCAGAAAGCTGACTTGATAATTTCTTTTGCGCAGTATTCACTGTTAAACAAGTAAATGAACTTAGCAGAAAGTTCACAGTAATTGGGATCTATTTAAAATATTCCTGAGTGTATAGAAAGTGAGACTATACTGCGAAGTAATATTTCCTAAGATGATCCTGGGAGAACTTCTAAAACACACACAAAGGCAGCACTCCTAACTATGTACAGCATGCCATAGGAAGCTACCGGACTCACAATTTTGATGGCATTGAAACACCCTTGTAGATCTCTTTACTGTCCCAGATGAATGCAATTTCCTCCCTGTCCTTTGATTCATATCCAGCTACCCCATTCCGATCTCCACTCTCAGCAAGCTACAGAGTTTCAGATCCTGTCTATTGATGGCACTTGGGACAAAGAGATGCCTGTCTTCCTGCTTGCCTTCTTTTTACAGTTCATTATGCCCACATTCATGTTGTTAACCTGCCCTATCCAAGCCTTGGTGGAGATGTGCAAAAGAAAACAAAAGGCAGTGGCTATGCCCAGACCCTAGCTTTTATTCTTATCTGGGCTTTAACTGCTTATGCCATTAACCTAAAGCAATAGGCACAGGAAAGAACGGATGCTTGCTGTATTACCACAGTCTTGCACTACAAAGGAACTGTTCAGGATTGGCTCTTGCTCAGAAACCTTACCAGAAGGAAAAGATAAAGTTTGGAAATAAATAGATTCATCTTGAGCCACCATATTGTCAATAGTCAATCATGAAGTTCAATTCATTCCATCAGCTGTGTCCCAGCCCAGCAGATTCCAATCAGTGGTCAGTAATAAGCAGGACTGATCACATGTGAGATTGTGAGGGGCTTGTGTTCTGTGTCTTTCTCCATGTTCCTGGTAAGTGTTGGTGATCTTTGACTTGTAAAAGCACTGCTATCATTTCAGGGCTGAGAGATGGTTCAGTGATTAAGAACGTTGGCCACGCTTCTGGACGTCCTGGGTTTGATTCCTATCACCTACACGGTGGTTCATAACTCTCTATTACTCCAGGCCCTGGGGATTTGATGTCTTCCTAGGACTTTTGTGGTTGCCAGGTATAATATGGTACACAGATATACACGGAGGGAAAACATTCATACACATAAAATAAAAAGTATTTTATTTTATTATTTTTTATTTTTTTATTAATTACACTTTATTCACTTTGTAGCCCCCCATAAGCCCCTCCCTTCTCCCCTCCCGATCCCACCTCCCTCCCCCTTTTTCACGCATGCCCCTCTTTTAATGACTTTTCTCTTGGTGTCTATACATGCCTCAAATTTCCCTTTCTTTCTCCACTCATGAGATTTAAGAAAGACACACTTTAAAGGTGCTTAATTACAGATGCAAAGACCCTATTCTTTTTGTTTGGTTTGGTTTTATTTGGTTTGGTTTGGGTTTTTTGTTGTTGTTGTTGTTGTTGTTGTTCATTTGTTTTTGAGACAGGGCTTCTCTGTGTAGCCTTGACTGTCCTGAACTCACGTTATAAACCAGGCTCACCTTGAACTCACAGAGATCCACTTTCCTCTGCCTCCCTGGGTGCTGGGATCACAGGTGTATGCCACCACATGGGTTAATAACCCTATTTCTAAAGCAGGCCACAATTACAAGGCATCATGGATTAAGAATTATATGATTATTTTTGGCAGATACTACTGAACTCAGATAGCAGTCTTCAGGGTAGTTGAACAGTAGCCAGTAAGAGAGACACCCTCCCTTCAATTTAGCATGGCATAGCCCTTGACCACGGGGGTACTACTTATTGTGTATTTCACATCTTTTGGACTTTTTTTATATCCAAATTTTACTAACTAGTGACTGTCCAACTTTGATAAGGACTTCAGCTTAAGCAGTTACTAGAGAAGTAAAATTGGTGAGATAAATTCTAAATTTAGATAAGGCCTGATATTACAAACTTGTGTCAGTCAACTAAAGTAGGTGGCTGTATGCTTCTATTAGAGAGAGCTAAATTATGGATATGTCTGTGAAATTCTTTTTCAGAAAAAAAAACCCTATCATTTGAATCATTCTGTCTGGGTTTGTCTCTGTTTCTTTCAATCAACCTCTTCTATTTCCCTCTCTGTCTTCCTATTTTGAAGCATTTATCCACATGTCCTCTTTTTCCTGGAACAATCAAAGCCTGAGGTTATCAGATTTAGATACTGGGGTTTACATCAATCCTGCCCACCCATGTTCTTAGGCCTCTGGGCTTGACCCAAACTGTACCAGGGCTTTCCTGGTTCTCCCATTTGCATGTGGCAAATCCTGAAACCCGTCAGCCTCCATACTGATATGAGCTAATTGCCATAATAGATATCATTATACTCCTGCCTATCCCCTATTGGTTGTGTTTCTCTTAAGAAGTCTGACTATTATCTAAATTTCCGAAGTTTCCATTATCTCATTAGTACAGTTAGAGGAGAAAAATGCTTTCTTTTTGTGAGAGGTTATCTGAGATCACATGTGAAAGTATATGCCACAGTTCTATATGAGAAATATGGGCTTCCATCAGAAGTACCATTGATTACATCAAATTCCAATTTTCAGTCTCTCGTTGACATGTCCTGATCCAAAAGAGCATTTGTCTTTTACAGTCGGGGCCCGGGCTGGGACTTAGACACAGAGGCTGAGTTGCTGAGACTGTTTGATCCATAGAGTTTTGAATCTACTAATTCCCCCCCCCCATGTCTTTGGTTCTTCTCTACTTGTTCTCTGCTTGTCTTTCACCTTGGCAATGACAGCAAACAGCAAGTGAATTGCTAGGTAGTGAATGTGGGGAATAATTTATTTCAACTATTTAGAGTATTGCCTACCTCTGTGCCTTTATTACTGCAGACACACACACATACACATACCAAATCACCAAAACAAGTAAATGCAAAATTCTAAAGGCAAAATGTCTTCAGGGCTGTGGTTGAGATGGTATTTGTATCAAAATGACATTCCCAAATGTGTCAGAGTAAAAGTGTTTCTTAGATTCTGGGTGACATCACGAAGCCTTTTTTGTCAATGGCAGATGTAACACAATTTGGAGTCCTATGGAACTGTGTTTAAACTGAATTTATTATCACTTAGAAGGCCAATGTGCTATCCATTGTGCCACAGAGCTACCTTTATCACTGAGAAACTCTGTGGTTTGGGATAGGTTGAAAAAATGTATCCAGAAATGGCTTTTGTATAATAAAGCATGAACAGTTTAATTCCTTGAGGTTGCTTGTACCTACTCAAGTGCAGTCCCCCCAAAAATGTTTTCTGAATGATTTAATAAGTTGAATGAGGTCAGTTACCTGGCACAGTATGTGGCAGGGAATATATGTTGTATGAATAATGCTTATTTCTATTATTGATGTTATTTATATGAGACAGTTTGTGCTTCTATAACAACATAATTTGGAAACTGGGAGAAGTCTATTGCCTAAAGTTATGAAGGGTGAAAAATACAAGATTAAGACACAAGCTCATTCAGTGTCCATAAAGCCAATCTGTCCTTTTAAGACGATACCTTGCTATACTGCATTGCTTCTCAGGAGGAGCAACACAATGCACTCATAAAGTGGGAGGAAAGGGACAAGAAGGATCACATGAAGTTCTAACTCTTTCCTAGGACACTCGATCCATTACTGCCACGCTGGCTTATAGTCAAGGCATAGCAGGGCGTTTTCATGCCTGTATCTTTCCAGATCTCTTCCTTGAGCTTACTTATCCTTTGCTTACAAAATCTTTGCAGAATACTAAAGTGTTTAGGCCCCAAAAGCTGGGTCATCGGACACTGAATCCTGGTTAAGCCAGCTATATGTCCTTGGGTAGGTGTCTCCTCTTCCATCATCCCACACATGCATAGGGACGGCAATTGCGTGTACTTCATCCAGTCTGGAGGAATGAATGAAACTACGCTTAAAACAATGCCTAATGGCAACTGAGCACTCAACAGAATTTCTACCTGTTAATTATTATGAGAGTCTGTCTAGCTTGGATCTTTGGAAGTCCAGACACATGAATGATTGCTCCAGAGGCACTCTCCTTGGCTGACACATTAATTATTGCATTTACTTGTGAAAACCTTGTGTTGTGGAGTTGGCATAAGATGAAATCTTTTTTTTTTTTACTATAAAGTTGTAAATCTTGTAGCACCTTAGCGATAATCCCACCCGCCACTTCTCAGTTTACAGGTGAGAATAACAGGGAGTTGGAACAAACCCACAGACGTGTGGGTAGCTGATTCTTCACTCCAGATGCCTCACCTTTTTGCATAGCATTTATTTTCACTCTAGTCAAACAAACATTTATAAAATAGGAAGAATCACTTCATACAGATTACAAAAAATAAAAGTATCCTAAAAATGTAAAAACATGATTCGAAGTTACTGATTTGACAGGGTTCGATGCTGGAGGATCAAAATCACATTCTGCCAGGCTGTCACCCGATGAAGTAAAAATAAAAAATACAAAAGAATAATCCCATGATCTGAGATTGTTGTCTCTGTTCATTCTAGTATAGTCACAAATAGAAATGAGGCCATTGTCAAAGGAAAAGAAAAAGGTCATCAAAGTGTGTGATTTATATCTTTGCATCCTTGAACCCACAGGGACTTTACTGTTATTTATCATGTCAGTCAGCCCCCATCTTGAAGACATAGTTTCCTCACATGTTAGAAAAAGTATGATTGGAATGAGTTAGGTTCTAAATCCTCTTCTCATTGTAGCATTCCGGGAAGTTAGGTCAATAAACACTAACTTAGTAGTCCACACAAGTGTTTCCTTTTTATGTCCATAGCCTGAAGAGTCTTTGCCAAAATTCTTTTCATACAATGCAGCTCTCTGAGTGACACATGGGTAAGTGTTAAACATGAATGTAATGTGAGAATATGCATTAAATTAGTGTAAAAACTGTATGCTTCACAATTTCCAGATGTCAAAATCTGGTAATGTTGTCATTTTTCTTTTCTCTGCTCAGATGTTCACACAAATGGAAGGCAAATGGCTATAGGAAGCCACCTTCTAAAAATGCATTCTTTTGGAATTACTTCTACCAGTTTCTTCCTGAAGATTTAAATCTGCTGTGAGGCCTCGTCAGATTGCCTTCTAGACTATGCCGGAGCACAGCGACAACGCCTCCCTCTTGGATTGCCTAAAATACCGGCTCTTTATGACTTTGAAAGCACGCACAGCCTGGTGGGAGATGGTGTGTCCAAATTAACTCTATTAAACTCTGAACTGTTCAAGTTTTAAGTAATCAGTTCCAGTTGGCACACATTCAGTTCCAGCCATCGGCATCTGAAGAGCAAACTGACTTGGTAACAAGTGTTGCTGAGGAAGTTTAGGTTCCAATCAACATAAAATGTGCCTGAGGACAAAAGCTGAATATTGATCAAACTTTCTTTTGTCTATTTGATATCAAATAGATATGTAAGGGCTGTTATATTATTGGAAGAGAAGAATAATTAAGACAATTTAAAGAAGAAATTAATTATCTTTTATTTTTATATTCAAGGACATTATGAAACTGTGAAAAGCTATAAATTACTTTATCTTTTAAGTCATTGTTGTTTTACTTAATCTTTTTTATTAATGTGATACCAACTGCTTTTGTCAGATTTATTTGGATGTGACTATGCTATTTCTTTGAAATTTACTTATGTGTCTGGGCCAAGGAGCACAATGGAAACCCAGGGTCCATATTGTACCTGACCCATGTATAAAATGATGTGGCATCCAGGGAAGTCTACAGTGGGACTGCCTTTATCAAATCTATGTGTGGTGAGCATAAAGTGGTCAGAGATGAGAACACACACAGAATGTAATGTATGTAGACATGCCATATATTCAGTCCTTATGAGAGCCCAGTCAATTGTAACACAGAGGGTGCAACTGAGGCTTAATGAGTTTAAATAGTGTGTTGTTGTATGAAGCAGAATATGTTCTTTCCATAACCAGCCACACAAGCTCAAAGTTTAACCTGATAAAGTACCTTACCCTCACATCATAATCTGGTTGACACTGTGGCAAGTGGCAGTCCAAGTGGAGACTTAAGAACCTGGTTTCTTCCATTGTACTTATGGTGCCAATGTCTTCTCTTGCCTCAGAGATCTGAAGGCCATTGTCTAAGGCAGACAGAAAGACAGACAGACACACACACACACACAAATGAGAGCCTAACAAGTCATTTGAGGAATACTGGCAGGGCCAGACTAGAAATGGCATACTCATATCACTTCTTTTCCACATTACATTAACCTGCTGTTTTTTGTTTGTTTGTTTGTTTGTTTGTTTGTTTGTTTGTTTTGACAGAAGAGGTACTAAGAAGGACAGGGTCCATCCATCCTCTGTAGATCCAAATCCTATGCTTAGTTTGCCTGTCCTATAAAAAGTTGCAGAATCACTCTTGGAATAACCCAGACTGGCAGAGGCACACAGCAATATTTAAAGTTAAAAGAAGACACAGTAATGCAATTGCAATGATCTTGATTATAAACATCTTGCATGGATGCTTATATAGATAGATTTGAATATTCAGCTGAATTTCAAGATCACATTCATGTTTATCACAGACATGACCTAAGAGTTGCCTGGAGATATTTGGTCTGCCTATATTTATGATGCAATGAACAATCTTGAAAATGCTCTCTCCCTGCCCAGTTTCCCTCCTGTCTACAGTCTGTTCTTTGAGATTTTAGCTATTCCTTTGTGTCAACTACAAACACTGTGGAGCTGACTTCCTCATGTATATTTTCATTATTTCCTACATCCTCTACTCTGAGATGAAGGGCTGATATAGCTCAGCCACTACTGTGCATTGTCTCAGTGCCCATATGTTCTTATCATCAATGTAAATAACCTTGAAATGTTTATTCTCACTAAATATGTAAGTCCTTACATTTTAAATTTTTAGTTTTTTATTTTATTAAAAGTACATATGTATATATTAATATTGTGCAGCATGATATGTTGGTTATATATATATATTATAAAGTGGCTAACATCTATCATCTCATGTACATATTACAATGAAAAGATTGAACGTTTACTCTATTGGCAATTTTAATATTTAATGTTATTAACTCTAACTATGTTGTTAACACAACAGATTCTCTGAATGTATTTCTGATATATGAATCATCTTTTACCTCCTTGAGTCATCTCTAACCTTACTGTTCCTACCATAGCCCCGTCAATTCATATTCTGTTCTCTGGGCCATACTTAAATACTGAGATATGAAGAAATCACACCATAGTTCCCAACACCAATGACACATCCCTGGTCACCATATGGACAGTAGCTCATGAAACCTTTTTCCTGGACGTTGTTTGCATTAGCTATCCCACAACAGTGATAAGAAACATACTCAGCACTCAGGAGCCAGAGGCAGGCAGATCTCTGTGGGTTCGGGGCCAGCCTGGTCTACAAAATTGAGTCCAGGACAGCCTGGGCTATACAGAGAAACCCTGTCTCCAAAAACGAAAAAGAAAAAAGTAACTAATATAGAGAGTTGGCACAGAGAAGTGGCTATGAGAAACTTGACTAGAAAGGTGTTAGACCTTTGGAATGGGTTTGTGGGAGAAACATTCAAGAGGCTGGCACCGAGTTCTAAAGGAGACCTATAGTGTTATAAATTGAGTTCAAGTAAATCTGGCCATGGTCTAGCCATGTCCTGAAATTCTGAGTGAAGCTAAATTTAAAGTATATATATTGGTCATATATTGGTATATGAAATCAATATATATATATGAAATATATATATATATATATATATATATATATATATATGGAAGAAATTTCAAGACAATATAACATATAGGATGTGCCATGAATACTATTTAACTTGGCATTATATAGCTTGGTTACAGAGAAGAGAGGGGGTGAAAATTATGCATTTTTAAAGGAAAGGAACACAGGTGTCTTTGAAGTAGATGTTAGTACTGACAAAGCAGCAGTAACTATTGAAGAGATTAGTATCCTTACAAAGTGCCCGGTTTGGCTGGACCAGTAGAAAAGGTGCCTTCTCCATACCTTGAAGCTATAGGGTCCAAAAAGTAAATGGAATAATTGCTATTGAAAAAAACAGTAACAGAATATCAAAGAATATAGAGCCTCTAGGACATTCTATTCAAGCAAAATCACCTAGATAATACATTTTTTCCCCCAGTTCAGCCAAGCAAGCACTTAGATAGAACGACAGCTTTGATAGAAGGCAGCCAATCTCCTTTTAAATTTACAGCAGGACGCTGTCATCTTTATGGTACTGTATTTGAAGGCATGGGGGATGTAAGACTAAGAGGGTTATGAAGACTTACAACAAGGTTCCAGAATACATTCATGTGAGGTCAGGCAATGTGGATCACAGAGTGTTCATCAGAGAGACGCCAAAGCTGGTATGTGAAGGCTACACAGGTGATGCCTAAGTTGCTGTGAAGACCCCAGGATATTGGTGATATCAAGAATGGGATTCACCTGCTGCTGTGTAACACTGTTCCTGGAGAGTTTTGAAGAACTGTTTACTCATCCAAGGTAGGGAATGGGCCACAGTGATAGTTTCACCACAGTCCACCCTGGTGAACCAATGATTTCTATTGAGGTTACTTACAGCAATATTCATATGGTGTTACTTAAAGGAGCAGAAATGGCTCAAAGATAGCTGCATCACCAAATCCTCACCAGGATGTTGATAGTTCATGATGTCTGACCATATGCAGAGTGTTTTACAACTTGGAGGCAGTTCAACAGGCTGTAGACTGTCAAGCATTTCAGGGAGTCTGAGCCTCTTGGGCGTTGCTCAGTTGATCTCTGCTTCTTTGAGGTCAGTGGCTTGACCTCAAAGAAGCCTCTTTTAGGAAGCTTTCCTATTCTTTGTTCTTTTCCAGTAAGCTTGGCTAGTCCAAACCTCTGCTAGGCAGCTCAGCTTATCTGAAAAATGTCTGAGCAGCCCTTACTGCTTGGGGAAGGAGGAGCCTAATGTATCTGATTAGTTTCGGGACTTCCTGAAGCCTTTGAGTTGTTTACTTCCTGAATTTAATGAGACTCCAGGCAAGATGGAATTTCTCACCTCCCCAAAAAATGTCCTTTTGTTCCAACTCCTTTCTAACTTCCTGTGTCATAAAGTTTTTCCCCTTGGAATATCCTCTTGTTTTATCTCCAGTTCAACATCCTGTGTCTCAACAAACCTTTCCTCAAGATAGAAGGTTTTAATCATGGAGGAAATTGCCACACAACATCTGCCAAAGAAAGCTTTGGACACTGTGTAAGGCCAATGTGTGTTGTAGGCAACATGGCTGTAAGAGAGGGGATAACTCACACCCACTGGAGCACAGATGATGCTGTTATCCCTGGGTGTTGGACCTGTTTGCCCTGTTGGTTTGTGTTGCTTTAATCTAACCCTCCCTTTTTGTGTTTCTATCCCTTCCTTTTGGAATGGAAATGTTGACTGGTCACTGTCATATATTGGTATATGAAATCACTATTTATTTCAATAGCAATTCATTTGATGATGTTGTTGTTGTTTTGTTTTTTTGAGACAGGATTTCTCTGTGTAGCTTTGACTGTCCTGGACAGGCTTTGTAGACCAGGCTGGCCTTGAATTCACAGCAATCCACCTGCCTCTGCCTCCCTCAGTGCTGGAATTAATTAAAGGCGTGTGTGTCACCAGGCACAGCTGTGTTCAGTCTTAGAGGAGATTTGGGACTTTCAATGCTTGAACAGTTGATACTATTAAGAGGATGTGAATGTTTGAAGTTGGATAGAATGAATTTTGCATTAGGAAATGCCCATCAGTCTAGAGAAGAACATTGTGATTCTAATGTAAAATATCCCCCTAGTAAACAAAAGTTTCCAGTAAGAAATTGAATCTTCAACTGAACCTTCTACAAGGCTGGTAAACAACTTAGAATTTTAACCATTGTGGAGAGGATAGAATGTTGCAGGTCCATAATCTAATTACAATCTATCTTGACCTCCTAAATATCCATTTCTTTTCCACTTTTATGTGTGTCCTAATGTCCTGTGACTAACAGATTAAAGTCTTCTGAGATGTCTAGTTTAACAGAGCCCAGTTTCTACTAACCAAAAGGCTAAATCTGACACCTTCAACTAATATTTATTACTTTACTATATATATTCTGCCTACTTACCCTTTCCACCAATGTATTGAAAGTGCCTTGATGTATGACTTTCTTTGTTCGGTTACTATAAAAATTTCACCAAACTGTTAAGTTGAAACAGAGAATATGGGGTAACCCAAGTCTTTGTTCCTGAGCCATGGTCACTCAAAGTTGGCTCCAGCAAATTATCTCTTAGCTGCTTTGAGGTGAGGGTTGTGTTTTTACATTGACACATAGATCAATGCCTTTGAACATTTGGTCTCCAGCTAGTATTGCTGTTTTAGGAGGCTATGAAATCTTTTAAAAGTATCAAAGCTGATGCTGAGACTCATAGCCAAACTTTGGGCAGAGTGCAGGAAATCTTATGAAAGAAGGGGGAGATTAAAAATACCTGGAAGGGACAGAAGCTCCACAAGGAGAGCAACAAAACCAAAAACTCTGGACACTGGGGTGTTTTCTGAGATAGATACTCCAACCAAGGATCATTCATGGAGATAACCTAGAACCCCTGCACAGATGTAGCCCATGGCAGCTCAGTGTCCTAGAGGGTTTCCCAATAATAGAAGCAGGGCCTGTCTCTGACAGGAACTCAGTTGCCTGCACTTTGATCACCTCCCCCTCAGGGTGGTGCAGCTTTACCAGGCCACAGAGGAAGACAATGCAGCTACTCCTGATGAGACCTGATAGACTAGGATCAGATGGAAGGGGAGGAGCACCTCCCCTATCAGTGGGCTTGGTTAGAGGCATGGGTGGAGAAGAGGGAGGGAGCTGCCAGGTTAGGTTGGTACCCTTTGGAGCCTCCCCTTCTCTGTGAAGACAGAAGGGAGGGTGCAGAGAGGGGTCATGAGGGTGGGGCTGGAGGAGAGGACTGAGGGGGCTAGAATCAGGCTGTAAAGTGTATAAATAAATAGGAAAAAGAAAAAAAAGCTTCTTCAAAAGAAGATTAGGGCCAGGTAGCTATACATGTCTGTGGGTATAAGACCAAGATTTAAGGGAAAGAATTATCTTCTTCTAGGGATGAGCCCCCTTATTGATTGTCCATTGCACAATAGTCAGCCTAGAATTATATTTATATATTACTTATATTATATTATATTATATTATATTCATATTTATACACATAATTTATATATGCAATAGGCTCAGAAGCTTTTGTGTCTACATGTATGTGTGTGTGTATGTATATATGCAAATGTATATATGAATATTCATGGCACACACATAAATACATGAATATGTAACAAGCTTGCACACACATACCTGAGTACTTAACAATAGTAATAAAAGAGAGGCTATCTACTTGAGACTTGAGGGGGGAGGTGTTCAAGGGATGGTACCTGGGAGGGGCTGAAGGAAGGAAAATGGGTGTGTGTGACGTAATTATATTTCAATTACAAACACATTTTTAAAAGTTAAAAATATTACATTTATAGGGGAGGTCCTCCTCCCCTTCCATCTGACCCTAGCCTAGCAGGTCTCATCAGGACAGGCTGCATTGTCTTCCCTGTGGCCTGGTAAGGCTGCCCTGCCCTCAGGGGGAGGTGATCATAGAGCCAGCTACTGAGTTCCTGTCAGAGGCAGTCCCTGCTCCCCTTACTAGGGGGGAAGAGAAGACGGAGGGAGGGTGGGATTGGGAGGAGATGAGGGAGGGGCCTACAGCTGGGATAGAAAGTAAATAAATTTATAATAAATAAAAAATAAATTAAAAAGGAAAACATATTACATTTAATTTATGTGTGCATGTATGTGTGCACGTGTGCGTACATAACACACACACACATGAAATGGTTGCTCTATGGAAGTCAGAGAATAACTTGTGGAAGTTTGTTATTCCCTTCTATCGTATAAAACCTGAGGATGGATCAGGTTGTCGGACTTGACAGCAAGCACCTTGACCATCTGAGCCCTGTACCTGGCCCTCTTGCCTGATTTTTAAAGTATTTATGATCCAGTCCAAAGTCATCTTTCCACGATATGGCCTTCACATAAAGAAAGTTTCCTGGTTTCTCATTCATTCCATCTTGAATACAAAGTTTCTACAGGATGTCAGAAGAAAAACTTTCTGAACATCTCATAGTTGCCTTGACCTTACAGAAGGAAGTAGGAACAGTGATTAGAGAACTAACTAGCTTTCAGACACCTCATATCTCCTCTTCATTTGCTTTCTTCCATGGTGTCTTTGTCTCCTCTCATTATAACACTGTCTTTTCAGGAAGTTTATGGTCTTCTTTGAGAATAGCTGAATCCATTCTTCTTTGGATAGTGTCTGGATATATAAGTTCCCTGAAATTTTTGAATCTTTGGCTAATTTTGCCTCTAAAATCTTAAATAAGTATCTTTCTTGAACTTGAGTCATGTCATTTGGAAAACAGCAATTATCATAGTGACTATTCTGTACCAAGGTTGGGAAGTTAGTAATACACGAATTTCTCTTTGATACCTAGCATGCAATAATTACTCAGTGATTATCATGTGATATATGATTTAATTAGAACCTTCACACTAAGCTTCAACAAAGTAGCAGCATGAAAAGTAGAAAAAATCTTCGTGGGTTGAATCAAAGAGGGATGTGATATGTGTACCATCAACTAGCTCTGATGCCTTGAATGATGTGCTTTGATTTTTTTGAGCCTTGATTTGATAGATCTTTTGGATGGAAATATCTATGTAACATACTTATAATAAAAAATGAGTGGGAAATGGAGAGAGGGAAACTATGCTTGGGATGTAGTGTATGAGAGAAGAATCCATTTACAATAAAAAGAAGAAAAAAATTACATGGACTTCTTTATAGATGTGGTATTTATATATATATATATATATATATATATATATATAACTTTAGAAATGAAAAAATCATAAAAAGCTCTATTTATACAAAGCCAATAAAAATGAGTGGGGTATTAAAAACAAATTCATGCTACCAAATATACTTTAGAAATATGTATTGGAATTGGAGAACTTTCTGGCTGTCATAGAGGATGTGCAGTACTTCTTATACAAAGTAGAAAGGCTGGTAAGGGTCTGAATGAGACATGTCATGAAAGCAAGATGCATTGCCATTTTCATTGTAAACTCAACAATATTTTCACAGCAAAGCAGTTGTGATTAGTATTTCTAATTTTGGAGATAAAAAGAAACCTAAAGATAATCATTTAGTTAATTTTACCAGACAAGAATTATATTATAAATTTGTTTTATTTCTAGCCAACTTTGTTCACATCTAATTGTTTTAAAGGAGTGGGTGCAGAGCCTGTTTTCCTCTCTGGGAAAGGCACATGATGGTGCCAAGAAGGTGAGTAAAGCTTGAATTCACTAGAGGAAGTTCCAAGTGCCTTTGAAAGGCAGCCAATGCCAGAGTCAAACTGGAGTAAGAATTTCCCAAAGCTGCAATGGACAATAAAATTCCAATACAGAAGCTCCCATTGTGATGCAGAACTGGGGAAGAGAACATGATTAGCATGTAAACCACTCTGTAAAATGGATGAAGGGATGGAGAGCTTCTAGCAAGTGCTGCTCTGCTTCCAATTTTACTAATCAGTGTTGCTTTGCTTCAGCAAAGGCAAGGAAAGAGTCATGACTGGACCCCAAAAGGGTGTATTATGCCAACTTTTCTTTTAGTGGAAATGGTGTTCTAGAACTCACTGTGTTATGATAGACTTACAAGAGCCAATAGGTAAAGCATGGCTTTCTTGTCACCTTGAGGTGACAAGATGAAAGAGAGATCAACATTTACCAAGAGATATTGTTGCATAGTGGCTATTGGCATGGTCTCTGAAAAATGAGGCCCTGAAAAATGTGACACTACTATGTCAGAGACATGCCACCCTGATAAGATATTCACCAAATGAGCCTGCATATCCCCGTGTAAAAAGTCAGGCTTGTTATTATAATATTTGACCTAGTTATGTGAATATGTGATTAAAGGCATTTTGAGGATCAATTCACTATCCTGTCACTATTCTGAGATTTTTATCTGAGTCTTTACTTTGGTATGGACAACAATCTTAATATGCTTAGTGCATAAAAAGAGACAATAAAAATCTAACAACTGAGTTGCTAGCATAGTATATTGTTCAAGGCCTTGAGAAGATGTTTTAGAGTAACTAACAGTCCCTGGCATTTTAGGGAGGACATGGGAATCTTAAAAGGGAAAAGCAAACATTAAAATCACATTGATTTCCCCAATACTACCTCCATTGAACTGCTGTGTCTTAGCTGCTTTTCTCCTCTCTGAGATAATCTAGAAATTATAATCCATCAATTTTCTATTCTTTACCCCTTTTCACTATCCCAAATCACTCCCATAAGTGTCTTGTCTCCCTATTATATATGTCTCACACCCTGAGACCAAGAAAGTAGCAGGGAAATTATGTTGGGCTAACAAACACTTTTTGAGACAGACAGATATTTAGTGCTTTTATATGAACATGGTATATTTTATGTGTATGCAAGTAGTATAGACAAGCCCTATATCATTTTGGTCCAATACTACCCTTATATAAAATCACTACTATCAAGAATTCGATTTAACATATGGAGGGTCTCAGCCTTGTCTACATTTCAATTCAGAGGAAGAGAGATCAGGTATTTTCTTCATTCTCTGAGTGACAGAACAGTAATAGACTGCGGCAATTTGGTTTTTACATTTACCATAATTACGGTGTTCTTCCTACTCTGCATATCCTCTTTGGTAAGATAAGATTGCCTCATTACCTCTGTAGGTCACTCACAGTTAAGATACCTGTCTAGACAGTCCAAGCATAGAACAATGAGTCCATGACAAGAGTGAGGCATGATATTAATTGTGTTTTAAGCTTCATAGGTCTCTGGATCATTCATTCCTATGACAATGGTAATAGGCATATTTCTATTTTATTTGCTTCACAGCCTAGATTATAAAAAAGAAGAACTGTACAGTGTTTCCTCTATCTTATCAGCATGCAGACAAGCCCTACCACTGTGCATAATCACAAAAGGCTCCACATTGGTGCTTTTGCTAATTTGCTTCATTGTAACAGGAGTTTGATGAGCACCTAAATACTCACCATTATTTCTAATACTGAAGATAAATGGTTGAATAAGCATATATGAGTAGGCAGTAGAGACATGTGCTATATATAGAACACATCATAGGCAAAATTAGGATTCTTCTTTAAAACAAGAATCAAAGAGAACTTGAGAGGATGTAATATGGTGTGGTTATATTCTCTGAAGTCGTTTGTGTGAGAAGTGTGGTATATTAGTCAGTGTTCCTTAGAGGAACAGAAAGTGGAGAATGAGCCTATATCTCAATGTATCATCTATCTATCTATCTATCTATCTATCTATCTATCTATCTATCTATCTTTTGTCATCTATCATCTATCTACAACTATCTATCAATTTACTGTATCATTTGTTTCTATCTATCATCATTATCATCTATCAATCATCTACTTAGAGAGACAGAGATAGAGAGGGAAGAACTTTAATAGAATAACTTACAGATTGTGGTACTAGACTTTCTATGGTACTATGGCTTTCTACAAACAGAAAGTCCAAGTATCCAGTAGATGTTAAGTCCATGAGGCTGAATGTCTCAGCTGGTCTTCAAGAAATGGGACTTCTGAAGAAATAGGCTATAATGCCATTGAAAGAATGGACTTGTCAACAAGAGCAAGCAGTCAAAGAAAGCTAGCTTCTTTCTTCCATGTCCTTTATAGAGGCTGCTGTCAGAATGTGTGGTCCAGGTTAAAGGTGGATCTTTCCATGTCAAATGATCTCGATTAAAAGTGTTTTTTCCCACTTCAGATGATTTCATTGAGGGGAAAAACTCCTCATAAGCATACCCAACTACATGGGTTTTAGTTAATTCTAGATTCAGTTAGGTCGAAAACCAAGAATAACAGTTAAACTTGGTCTCCAATGTGATCATGATTAGAGATAGTAAGTGGTAATTGGATAATCAGAACATTTGTGGCCTCATCCTTAGGAGAGATTTATGAACTTTTTATTGTAACTTAATGTTTTGTACATGAAGTGTCCCTCAGAGTGCTTATTGGTGGAGCCAATCATCAAGAGGTGATTGACTACAAGAGCTCTGACCTATTCAGTTAATCTATTGACAAATTCATAACTCGATGACATTATTGAAAGGTGATATTTGTTAAAAATTAGTTGGAGAAAGTAGGGACATAACTTTTAAGGGTAGCTCTTCTTCGCTGTCTTCATGATATAAGCACTTTGTCACATACTTCTGCTGCAATGATATTCTGCTACTCCTTATGCTCAAAGCAATAAACTCAAAAACTTTTAGATTAAGACCTGTCAAACTGTGACACAAATAATTCTTTTCTCCTTTAAATAGTTTTCTACAAATATTTGCCACAGTGACAAGAAGTCTGACAAAACCGTAATTAGGTATGATAAGGGTGGATCTTTATAAAGACTGAGTCTGTCTTGAATATTATAGACTTCCTATTTTGTCATGTGTTTCTCTGTCTTACACTTTTCTATCATATGCCTTTTTGCCACATTGTGACATTGTGATACATCTAGAGTTATAGGCAGTTGTGAGCCCAACAGGGCAACAAAACCCCAGTCTACTGGAAGAGCAGCAGGTACTTTTAACCTCTACAACCTCTGAAATTTTGTTGGAAATGCATATGCTAAGGATTAAACTGGGGTTGTGGTATTGGTTAAAAGAGTCTGATGAAGATGTTCAAGCAACAAAACGAAAGTTTCTGTGGATTCAAAGGAAGATTAGGAACAGAAGTGAGGGCTTAGTGGATAGAAACTGGAAGAATCCAATAGGCTTCAATATCAGTGCCACTTAAATTCATAAGGAACAGTCTGTAGTAATTCATTTAGCATCTCTGAGATAGATTTTTTACGAGCAAGGCAAGGACACGCCAGTTCCAATCTTGCTGGATTTTAGGGGAAAGGTAAATCATTCCTATGATAGTAAGACCTGGAAAGGACAGGAGCTCTACAAGGAGAACAACAGAACCAAAAAAAAAAATGTGGGCACAGGGTTATTTTCTGTGACTGATACTCCAACCCAGGACCATTCATGGAGATAACCTAGAACCCCTGCTCAGATGTAGCCCATTGCAGTTCAGGGTCCAAGTGGGTTCCATAGTAATGGGAACAGGGACTATCTCAGACACGAACTGATTGGCCTGTTCTTTGATCACCTCCCCCAAGGGGGGGAGCAGCCTTACCAGGACATACAGGCCATAGACTGACTGCAGCCAGTCCTGATGAGACCTGATAGACTAGGATTAGAAGAAAGGAGAGGAGGACCACCCCCATCAGTGGACTTGGGGAGGGACATGGGTGGAGAAGGGGAAGGAAAAGGAGGATTGGGAGGAGAGGAGGGAGGGAGCTACAGGGGGTACAATGTGAATAAACTGTAATTAATAAAAATAAAATAAAATAAACATTGTTATGAGGATAGAACCCACAGAAATACAAATGATTCACAGAGAGTGTTTAGTATAGATACCACGCTCTACCAGACATAATACATCTTTGTCCTGACCAGGAAGATCTCTCTCTGTTGCCTAGTTTTCATAGTGCTAGAAGATGCTATTCAGGCTGTTTGGAAAGGAAATACATTGGTGGTTTTATCCAGTTCTAGATTCTATGTGCTAACCTACCAACCTCCAGGCAAGAGATACCAACAGATGAAATAGTGGCAAGACTAAGCACGCTCTTTACTGGATTTGACACCTACTCCACTGGAAGAAATTCATACCTGGTACTGTGGACATGGTCAAAATCCATGGCTAGAGGCAACTCATAGGCCCTATAAAACAACTAACTTATGTTGTTTTGCTAAATGGTTATGTTGTTAAACTGCCTTTTAAATATTTGTGCTTATATCCACAGACTTTCTTTCTCTCGACCTTGGTCATAGAAGCTTCTGATTGCAAAGGCTAGTGGTTAATGCAGACTCATAATTGCTCAAAGTAACGAAGATAATTGAGTGCTCAGCTCAGCTATAGATGGAACAGCTGTATCAATGCCTAATCTAAGACTCAACGACCATCATAGCAAAGGGAGCAGAAAGAACTGGAGGGTGAGGAGAATTCTATGAAATGATAGACAGATTGACAGAACATGATGAAGCCACAGTATGTGGCTCACCCACACATAATTAAACCAGTTAAAAATTCAAGCATGACTGGTAGAGGAGTTACTGTAGCCCCACTCATAAGAGAGGATCTATTTACAACTGATGGCTACCAATGGAGGGAGAATCGCTTTTGTTTGGGGAGAGTAGCCATTAGAAAGTTGAATATGCCTCAGTGAGTCACCATACATCCATGTGCATGTGGATAGTACTAACTGGATTTAGTGGGTTATAAAAAAAGCAGAGGGCATGAATTTGGAAGGAAAATGTGTTTCTAAGAACAAAGAGAATATTGGAAGGAAGAAGTTGTGAGTAAATAGGACCAAGAAGAACCAAGATAATTTTTTTTTGTGTGTGTATGTGAAAAAGTTTCAAAGAATCATTCAGAGAAGCCATAGATAATGGATATTCTTTTTTTGTTGAGGATTTTGAATCATTTCAAGTATTGGCTTTTGAGTTTGCCCAGCCATGATCCAGTGTTACTAGAGATGATTTCTAATCTCACATTCTTCCTCTGAAGAGCAAAGAATAGAGGCAGAACCCCCAATCTTTGTCCTTGATGTTAGATGAAGACACATATTTGGTCTCCAGTCATTTCTTCTATATCCATGGTCCCAAATTTTACCTCTAGGATGTAACTCAAACTTTATAGTGATTGTGAAAGTGATGTACAAACAATGTCATAGTGTTCCTCTAAGTACAGTCTAGGCAGGATAGGCAAGCAGTTATTTCTTCCAGGCCCCCAGACAAATTGAAAGTGGAAGGATAGCATTTGAGTTAACCATGTTTCTATTGAATCTAGTAATATTATTTGAGTTTGCATTTTGATACCTTTTAAATTTAATTTTCCCCAGCAATTCATTTTATTACTCTTTCCAAACAGCATCAAAATACGACAGACTGGATATTAACTTTAAAACCTGATACCTCAATCCAGAAAGCAAGAGAAAGGCCCTGTTGTTAGAGCATCATGAAAGTGTTATTTATTATATAAAACTTTTACTATCTCATTTCTCAAATCATTTTTACTGTTGAAAATATTGTTGTGTGACCCCTGATGTTAAATTGGATAATATTTTTGACAATACAGGTTGCAATTTCTACAAAAATAAGTGAATCACATAAAACAGTGCCACTTGTTCTGACACGTGGGTTGGGTATCTTGGGCAGTACCAACTCTGATAAGGAGTTGATACAAAGTGAATAGATTGTAATTAATAAGAATAAAAATAATTAAAAAAGAAATAAGAAATTTTAAAAAAGGAAGTGGAGGAAATGCTACAGTTGTTGAGGAAGTAAGATATTGCCACTATTAACAATAATGGGAATCAGAAGATGATGAGTCTCATAAATGAGTCATGGATCAATATATCAAAGGTTTTTTTCTCTGAAAACCCTTCAGAAAAACAAAGAAAGGACAATGGGAATGAACCTCATAGGAGCAATAGTCAGGAGAATGGGACTTGTATACAGAGATATGTATATAAGAAAATTAATGAAATAAAGAGGCCATGAATTTAAAAGAAATCAAGGGTGGATATATGGAAGGGTGTAAACCAAGAAAAGGGAAAGAACCTGAAGAAGATAGTAGAAAGTAGAAGAGCCTCTCATGTTCAGGGATTGGTTGAATTAACACCATGAAAATGGCCACATTACTGAAAGAGTAACAGATTCAATACAATCTCTGTAAAAAAATTTCAATGACATTTTTCATAAACCAGAAAAACAATCTTAAAAATTCATATAGAAACATAAAAAGCCACATATAGCCAAAACATTTGTGGAGGAAAAAAGCAATCCTAGACTTATCAGAGTACCTAACTTCAACTGAATTATAGAGCTGTAGTGAAAACAACCAACCTACCAGCCATGCCAACAACAAAAACACATGGAATGCATATGAAAACAATAATATATCCATGGAGGAAAGCTAGAAGAATAAGAAACATATCCATACTACTATAGACATTTGATTCTTCACAACGACACATATTGGAGAAAATATAACCAATATTGGAGAAGTGGATGTCTACATATAGAAGGAAACTAGGTTGTTGTACAAACATTAATAGAAACAGTTTAAGAACCTTTTATATTTTAAATTTATATATATATATATTTTATATAAAATTTTATACATGGGTACTATATTTACACCATTTTCACTCCACTGCATCATGAACTATATTTCAAATGAAAGATCTTAACATAAGATGTAGGTATAAGGAACAACTTTTGGAAAAGAACTCCAGTAGACTAAGAAAATAAAAGTAATGATGGAGCATCACATCAAATACAAGGGTAAAGGAAACAATAATAGAAACAATTACTAGAGAGCCTGTATAATGTGAGAAAATCCTTGCCAGCTTGGAGAGGAATTCCTAAAGAAGAAGAGGCTATCGACTTGCATGGAAAGGAAGGGAGATGTGATAACAATTTGACAGAGGGTAGCTGATAAGAGAAAGAGGAATTAAAAGGTAGGGGGTTGATGTAATTCTATTTCAACTAAAACATTAAAAATTAAAGAACAAATAATTTAATCAGTAAGTAGGTAAAGTACTTTGATAAACCATTCTTAAAAGATGCATAAGTGGTAATTAGCAACATATGAGATTTTCAACATTTTTAGCCATCAGAAGAATGCAAATCAAAACTACACTGACTATTCACTTCACCTGGGCCAAGAAAATAAATAACAGCAACGGATTGTGAGGATTGGGAAAAGTAAACACCTGTGAAGGGATTGCACATTAGTGAAGCCACTACAGAAAACAGCATGAAGATTCTTCAGGAACAACTAAAAAAGGGCAATTGAATAATGTGAAAAGAAAGTAGAAGAGAGGCCAGGGCAATGACTGAAATGGATGACAAGGGTTGAATGGAAACAAAGTGCATTGACCTCACACATATGAAAATGTTATCATGGAACCCATCCTTTCACATGCTGGCTTGAAAATTAAGGGAAACAGAACAAGTACAAATAGAGTCACCATGCAATCTACCAGTATCTGAAGGAAACAAATGTAGTATAGAGTAGAGATAGCCATACCAATGTTTCCTACAACACTCTTCACAATAGCAAAGTCAGGGTGTTACCCTAGGGACCCAGCAGCAAACTAATAAATAAAGAAAACATGCTGAATATATCATGTGCAGCATAGTATCAGGCAACCATGACAAGAATGGAATCATGTTTGCAAGAGAATAGATAGAATGAGATAACATCGTGTTAAGCTAAAGAAACCAGGCTCAGGAAGTAATGTGGCACATGTTGTTGTTGTTGTTGTTGTTGTTGTGTTTTTTTGTTTGTTTGTTTTTTTCTTATTTGTATACTCTAAAAAAATGTTGAAAGCACTGGGAAAATATTAAGGAAAATAAAGGCAGGTCATGATGATGGAACATATGTGAGGACAATGGTTGAGACAGGAAGGGTTAAAGTGCATTCGATGTATGGTAAAAATGCCTTAGTGGGGTTCAGTTTTATAAAGTTAACATGCACTTGTAAAATTAATTGTACGTTAAAATTCTTATTTTGACAGAGTGTGCAATTATATTTCTAATGCATGCTAATTTTGACATAGTGTAGGCTCCAGAGTGAAAGATGCTATCATCTTTACCCAAATCCTTTTCCAAATTAGTGACAGTTAGGTACCAGAAGTACCAGTATTTCCACATCTTTGACTTGTATTTTTTCTGTAAAACCATACTACTTCTCTGACCACTTCTCCTGAAGGAGCATGTGGTGTTTATAGCAGCACAGGCTGGATTATGCTAGTAGCCACAGGTGGAATGAGAGTTTGAGGCAGGAATGCATGGGTTCAAGAAGTAACCTGCTTCCTGCAAACAGATGTTTAAGCCCATAGTCCTTTATCTCTAGTAAAATGAAGGACTTGCTCAGCGATATAATATAGTTTCCTCTGATTGATCAGCTTCCACCATGGCATACTGCTACTTAGAAATAAAAGTGGTCTTATCTAAAAGCAAGAGGGCTGGCAGATCCGACTTGCATCTGGAAATATATGATAGGGTCACACTGCTCTTCGCAGTCTCCATTTCCGGGCAGGAACAGAGCAGGAAGACACTGGGTCTGATAATGTCCTTGACATATGCTTTCCATACCACGTACCCCTGCTGACCTTTAAGGCAGTTCTCACCCTGGTCACTTGTCTCTCCCTGAGCCACCTTTCCTTTAGGAATGTGTGATGATTAAACTCCACAGCTGGTGACTATGTTGAGTGGTTTATGAGGTCATTTAACATTCAAAGTACTCTGGTGAACCTCACATTGAACCCTAGAGGGTGAAACCTTGAGAAGGTTCATTTTTGTCTACTTCCTCTTATTCTCCTCACTATTGTTAGCAATACCATCTATATTACCCAGAGAAGCCATTTCTGCCTATGTAGGATATCCTGTTATGTGCCCAAACACTGTCCTAATAACTTAGCATGAGTCAGAAATAGAAGGGAAGGAAATGCATATTTATTGGGAGCTTACTTAGCATCAGGCCTTCAATTTATTATCCCATTTAGTCTTGACAATGATAGCACAAGGTGGAAATTTTAATTTTAATTTTACTTGTAAGAAAATTAAAGAATATTTCATTGATAATATCTGTCCAAGGTTATACAGCTAATAAATGGCTGAACCAGGAAAAATTACCCAGTTTTTAACCTCTAAAGTTGTTCTTTCTGTTTCAGTATACTGTACCCTGATAATAACTCTTTCCTAGTATAGAGAAGTTGGCCTTTCCTTTCATTTACACCATTTGTAAGCATGCAACTAAGCACTTATTTGTATGTGTTTAAACTAGGTTACGATCTGGTTATACAGCAGTCAAATCACTCTAATCAAGGATTTATAAAATAATATACATATACTCAGACATCTGAATAGGCAATTGCACTTTGGTTAACAGCGATAGTACTGGAGAAGTTTAAGGTAATCGAATGAAGAGAAGGATCACAACTCATGAATAGTTAATGTTTCAGGAAGAGCTGATACCTTAACAAAGATCAGCAGCAAGCATAGGCGTTACAAGGCCTGTGTTGGGGCTGGGGAAAAGGCTCAGTAAAGGCAAAGATCAGGTATGTAGAGAGCTTTGGATATTTAGAATAGCTAAAGTTGTTTCAGAAACTGTAAATTCCATGGAGATGAGTATGTGCGTGGCAGCACAAGTGGTACAACCATCTACTCCTAGACACTGCACACTGGGACTACAAAGGCAAATGAACCGGGAAGCCTTTCTGTTGCCAACAAAGAAAAAACAAAAAAAGACTGCCTCTGCACAGGGCACCACTCAGCAGTTAAAACCATCCAAGAGACAGGGCACCCTAATTCATAAGGTTCAGAAAGGGTGCAGAACACAGGAAGGCTCCAAACGCTGGAGAATTTTGAAGGGTAGAACAAGGATCTACCCTTCCTTGACAAGGAAGTCAAGAAAAGTACATTCCAGAGAGGGAAGACGATGTTTGCAAAGGGAGGCTCTGTGAGAGGCTCTCTCTGTTTCTGTACTTACTTGAATTTACTTTTCACTGGGCTGTAAAAGGACACTAGAACATTTCAGAGTACACACATTAGAAATTATGATTCCCATTCAGAAAATGTTCTAAATTGATTTATCAAAAAAATGGAAGAAAATAAAATCTTAAAGAAAATAATTCCCCAAACTGAACAAGCATGGGAAATACACTCAGGTATTATGAGATTTTTAAGATGATAAAAGGCAAAAATATTTAAGATTTTGCTCCTTTTGTTCTGTTTCAAAGATTAACTGAATGCCTGGTTCATAGTAGGTGTTCAAAATATTTATTGAATAAATGAAAATAATGTTTTAACCTTGCTAAGACTAGTTCTGTCATCTGAATAATTGCAATAATATTATACAGCCAAGCAGACATTCGTCAAATTCAGGCTGAGTTTGAATGTGCTCTGCCATGTGTTACTTGTTTCTCTTTGAATAAGATATATTAAATCTATACCTAACACTGGACACTTATTTGGGAAGTGTAAATGTCATAAGACATGTAAATATTATAAAGACTTGATAGGAAATTGGGTGTATATGAAGTCTATAGTAAATATTAGCTAAAATTATAATTGTTAAAGGACAATTTTTTTAAATGGTAAGAGATGGATTCTCATACATGCATGAAAGGGATGATGTGTTAGATTCTAATAATTAGAGATGTCAGTTTACCAATGATGAGGCTGGTAACAATTTACTTCCAGCTCAGAGACAATCTCCAAAGAAACACATACATAGTTAAGAAATGCTAAAATGGATCTGAAAGCGATGGAGAAATTAGTCTCTTCTACAGTGAGGAAAGAAACTCTTCACTGAACAGAAACTGGTGAAGTCAAAAAAAAAACTTTACCATTACTTGTTTACAATTTACAGATCTGTGTAATAGTTTTCCCAAAGGGAGACACAGATAACTTGGAACAGAGTTCTTACTGTGTAGTTTCTCACTGATGTAGATTTTTTTCCCCCAAGTGTCATTATCCACACATACCTACGGCACAAGTTGTGAGAGATAATACATATTTTGAACCGGGTTGAAATTTATTAATATGTGTCATTGTTCAAGGAGACAGGATCTGAAGAGACGGCTCAGCATCTCCCAGGGGTCCTGAATTCAGTTTCTGGCACACATGTAAGACAGTTCTCAACCAACTTTACCTCCAGCTCTAGAGGATACCCTCTTCTGGAATTTCAAAGTACTCTCACACATTTAGCATACATTCACACAGACACATATACATACATATATTGATTTTTTTTGAATGGTCAGTGGTCTTAGATTTTTTTCTGACTATAGGAATATTATGTATATATTGTAAAAGCAATCAGTACATAAAGGTGTAAAAAGATGTAAAAAGACTCCTATTCAGATGGGCCATCTGAATAGTGTTAATGCCTGTTCAACATACAATCTTAGGAACATACTATACATGGAGTATGCTCCATTATCTGACTTTTTCTTTCTTTATTGTTCACCATGGTCATATTTTCATGCTAAGAAATATCACTGGGTTTTTTTTTTTTTATAAATAGATTCTTAAGTGCTTGGGATATTTTACTGATGATTTCTCTATGATTTAAAAATCAATAATTCATTTTTTGTTCTATGTTAAATCATCTTTTTGTTTGTTATACTGAAAATAACACCAGAAATACGAATGAGAAATTGTATTTAACTAAGCATAACCTATGTGACTCATAAAAATTCATTTTTGTTAATTTCTTTTCATCTTGTTAATGGATGGATAAGATCTTCCCATGATGAGAGCACAAAGTAAGCTCCTGAGATCTGGTTTCATGTAATACTCACAGACTTGAAGTACCCTTGGTATCTGTCAGTTTTTTGAAAAATCTTTCCCTGATACCTAAAAGATCTTTTAGGAGTGGTACAGGACCACGTTCATCTCTGCATCTCTTCCGACTTCAATGTGTCTCACAGAAAGTAGAAAATACATAACGGACTGCATGACGATAGCAGGCTAACTTCACCAAAACTTGATCCTTAATTGGAGGACCTTCCTCTTCTTTACCTGGAAATCCACTATTCAAATCTCTCACACTGTGGATGCGGATGAGAGTATTTAACTTGAACTCCTCTATGGTCAGTGTCAACTCTGCTTTTGGTTTCTGTTTTTGTTTTTCCTACTATCATTCAGCATTGATGGTTGATGATTTGGGCAATCACACCCTATTCTCTTTCTTCTATTAATCCCTGCCTGAATGTTCACGTATGTGTGTGCATATTCACCTGTATTGTGACAGTGTTGTTATGTATGCCATATGGTACATGTGGAGGTTGGAGTCAGTCCTTGCCTTTCAGCTTATTTGAGACAGTGTCTTCTTTTTCCCTGCCATATTCACCAGCCTAGCCTGGAAGTTTCTAGAGATAATCCTATCTCTGCCTTCTGTCTCCCTGTAGGGTGATGGAATTACAAACATATGCCCTGCTACAACTCTTTTCACATGGGTCTTGGTGACTTGAACTTAGGCATGCATAGCAAGTACTTTCCCACTGAAACACCTACTCCTTAGTCCTATTCTTTCTTCTCTATTGTTGCTCAGATGTTCTGTGCTACTTTTTACTACCCAACCCCATCTCCAGGTGGGTCAGTATTCCTGCTGTCATTCCATTCTTCACAGGGGAAGAACAATGTTTCGGAAACTCAAACCTGATCATATAGTTTCCCTGATACATGATTTCATGAGCAAACATTTTATCCAGGGTTATCAAATTTAAAACACGATCAACTTGACTGCATGGATTAAAACATGGATTGCTGGGACTTTCTCTGATTCAGTCTACGACAGTGCCTGATAGTGTGCATTTCTGACAGGTTCCCAGGTCCTATAACCCTTTGTGCACAATGACTAAGGATATTTTCTCCTTGTATCAATGCATGCTGTTTCAAATAAACTCTCTAGAGCTTTTATGTAATGGTCTGTGGAAGTATGAAAAAAAAAAAAAAAGAAATGAGGTTTGATTTGGTACAAAGGATTTGGAATGAATTCAGCTTTATTCTAGATCCAGTGTGGTTGGAGGAAACATTTAAACCCTGCATTTCCCTGCTGGTTTCAGTGTCTCACCAGAGGATTATAAGATGCTTATTTTTCAATGTTGTCTTCAGCAACAGTTATCATTTATGTAATTTAGCACATGGCTGGCTAAATCAAGATTGATACATCCAAGAGCCTTGTCTAGGCCTCAACTCCCATCTTCCTTTGACCTCATTTCTACATAGTAGGACTACCCAAAAGACTGGATTTCAGATTCCAGATAAATCTTTACCTTTATATCAAACTTTTCCCCCCCAGGACACTTCAGAACCTTTGTCCATCTTCTCCCTCACCCATTCCCATTTTCATTTTTCTGATTTGGAGGCCTTCTACTCGATGAGGGAAAAAATGTTTTCCCTACCAATTATTTTAGCAGGCAATGCTTCATTATGCTCTCTTGATTTGAACAGAAAAATCACTGTTTCTGCAGGCAACCAAAGCACACTGTACAGAATAAAGTTACTGTGTTACAACACTGTATCTTGTATCGCAAGGGAGCTAGACTTTGAGAAAATATGTCTGTGCCTGTGGGTAGTTTGGAATGCTTGAGAAAAGAGATTATGGTCAGCATCAATAGATGTGTGTTAGGAATAAGAATAAGTATATTCATGTCTCTAACATACTTCAAAATCTCTGGCTAAAGATGTGTGTTTTCTGGGCTCTCCCTGAGTTAATGTACTATTTTCCATGCAAAGGATGCTGAGTCATGTTTCCTTGCTAGTAGGAGTAAGTCTTTACTGTCTAAGGCACTAAAGTCCTATTTTGTATCATTCATTTAACAAAGAAACTTAAAGGCAATGGTCAAGATTATTTTTGAGAGCTGGGCCTGGTGATGCATGCTTTTAAATCCCAGCACTCAAGGAGGCAGAGGTAGGCCATCACTGTGAATTCAAATCCAGCCTAGTCTACAAAGTGAGTCCAGGACAGTCAAGGTTACACAGAAAAAAAAAAAAAAACTGTCTTGAAAAAACAAACGAACAAACAAAATTACTTTTGAATCCTTTTGTCTAAAATAAATAGGCAGCCGTCAGTTTTTAAATAAATGAAACTAATTAATACCTAAAGTCTTCTCTTTGGTGTAGGGAATTTGAAAAGGTAAGTGGGCAAATATGGAGCCTGAGAATATTCCAGGTGAATGGGCCAGATGATAAGTGGCCTCAAAGTAAAATGTATCATAGTTGTTGACCTATCAGCTGCAGATTGCAAATAACTTTGAGGGTAAAGTCAGAGTACATTGAAAGTATCTTCAGTTTGATAAAAGCAATCTGGTTGATTGACATGTGTTTATAACTCCCATACTCTGCTAAATTCTTCTTTAATAAACTGGGAACTTTAAAAAATTTTTGAATTTTAATTATTATTGGTGTCTGTGTGTGTATGTACCGAATTCTCCCCTCATTGCTTTCATTCAGTTCAGTCTATAAAATGTTTTAAATAAGCCAAGAGACATCATAGTCAATTTCACATGATACTTACAAGTCTAACTTACAGAAACAATTTTGATATTGTCATCTAGGATTTTTCACCATTTCCTGTAATCATGTGACCCTTGAATTTCAGATCATGAGTTAATTAGTTCCTAATGGGATGCAAACTAGAGCGGATATGAAATTTCTAAGAAGTAGTGAGAAGGTGCATTTCGCAGACCTCAATAATATGTAAATAGAGAAGAATATTAATCTAAATAAAGTCCTCGGGACTTACATTTAAAAAGCCTGCTTTAACAATTCAATCAAAATGAGCTGTCAAAATTCTGCAGCCCACGCCTCTAAATAAGCCCTGGCTGTCTTCACTCTAGAGGAACAAATATCACTGATGGAGAACTGCAGCATCCTTTGTCCGAATCCTCTGTGCTGTGTCTTTACCTACAATGTACCTCAAGGTGGACATCTCAAACCCATCAACCACTTCGCTATTTTTAGAAAAGACAGGGGGTTCTTTGGCCTCCAATAGACATAGAGTTGAATAATCTTTCATTCATTTACTGAGCTCTATGCCAGACTCAGGGAACAGAGCAAGAATAAAAGTTTTTTCCTGCATCTAAAGATGTTTCTGTCTAGAATAAATGTAATAGAAGACAGTAGACAGTTCTATATAGCAATACTTGCTGGTTGTAATTTGATGAGCTGAGGCTTTCCTTTGCCTACTGCTATTTACCTTCTTTTAAGTTGTCTTGGCAAATGCAAATTCTCCAAGTTATCTTTCCATGAGAAAGTGTGCTGTGAACACAGGAGGTAATTTTATTATCTTGGTTTAGTTTCTATTTATATTAAAGTAAATGATGAGTTTGTTATATTTGAAATTTGGAAAGCTTAGGGGTGAGAGATAATTAGCTGAATCTTTCAGTCTCTGTCTTTCCTTAAATAACCCAAATTTTCTCATCTTAAAAGCAATTTTAATTGTCAAAACATTGGCTTTCTTCATGGTTTTTTGGTTCCTGACAACCATCAAGACTTGGCAAGCAAGTCTCTACCTGCCCGGCAGGAAGTTATATTTAGGTTTGCATGAAACTTTATTTTCCAGTCTCAGGCATACTCAACCGTTATTGCTGAGTTCCAACAGTCACACTTCTAAATAGAGTTTCTGGAATTCTCTTGTGTCTGGTAGAGGTTTTCACAAAAGTTTTCACCACATCCAGGGTAACCTGACACCAGAGGTCCCTCACTGCTTGGAGACAGTCTATTGTTGTTTGGCCAAGTTAAACAAGTCCACTCTTCGTCATTCCATTGCTTGTCTATCAGTCCAACTAGTGCCTCCAAGAGAGCCTGCTTCTTGACATTCAGAATCACACAACTAAAAGAAGTAGAGGAAAGGAAATAATAAAGGGAGATGGGGAGATAAAGGCAGAAAAATGGGGAGGGAAAAAGAGGATTCTAACGTGAGCTTAGCCACCATTGACTTAGTGATGACACTGCAACATGTAAATTATCTTGAAAAAAAAATCTAACTTAGCCCTAGCATTAAATCACATTAAAATATTTGTATAAAACCTTAAAACCAATGGATGTATTTAATCTAGAGCTAGAGTGACAGGCACTTAATAAATGTTGGATGTTTGAATGAATAAAGAAATAAATGAGAGAGAACGCTATGCTAAAGAAAACATTTTGTATGTTGCTAAGTAATGCATGGAGATAGTGGTGCTCATCTAGAGAAAACTGAGCTCTGGGTTCCATTAAAGCCTGCTGTATTTCCTAGTGGACTTCCATGAAGGGGACTGCTAAGTGACAGTTTTCAGAAGCAGACATGTTACAATTCATGTTAGCTCACTAGTAAGTGAGCTTAGTCACTGACAGTATAAGACACTGGAAGTAGAACTTTGCTTACTGATACAAAGTTGTATCGATATACAAGTACATGTATCCCTGCCTATTATTTATCTCAGGAATCAGAATCCCCAAGGTATGTTGGCCAGTCACCCTAATTGAAAAGAGCAAGGTTCAGGTTCAATGAAAGCCTGAGAGCAAAGTGTGATAGAGCAGGACACCAGCATCTTCTTCTGGTGTATGTACTCCTACATAAGGGAGTCCACATGCACAGATACACGCTCATATAGGCATACAGCAAAAACATGAACATATGTATTATGGGTAGGGAGGGGAAGGAAGAGGAAAGGAAGCAAGAGGAGAGGGGCACCGAGGAGAAGCTAAGGAGGAGCTTGAATTTGGGTGTCTACCTGTAATAGTGAGTTAGCCAGAGGACCACAGCACTGGGAGCTGGAAGACATGCATACCACAGAGGCCCAAGGAACTAAAGAAAGCAATTTTCCCATCACACATTGGGTGCCTGTGGAAGCAAAGGCCTGGAAATTTCCTCTCAATTCTCCACTCCTATCCCCACAACAGCCAACATTATATCCTACCGAAGTAAGGCTGTGAGACCAGTTGCTGCTCTTCATGAGGCAGAGACACCAGTGCAGGAAGGACATTTTTAACATTTCCCCACTCATCCCCATGTTCCAATGTGGGTCCCACAGGCTAAGATATAGAGAGGAAATAAACGATGCTGGAACTTAACACTGGACTAAATCACCAAAAATGAAAGCAGAAAGTTATTATCAAGAAAGTTTGTGTTGTGTTGTGTGTGTGTGTGTGTGTGTGTACTCTTGCACTTTTTAATTTATAAACAAAAGCATCAACGGAATACATTTTCTGTTCCTATTTCTTGGTTAACAGAATATGTAGAATAAAGCTGTGGGTATATTGCCTACATTAATGACTTGTACACCTCTGCACATGCCCTCCTGGCTTCTATCCTGCACCAGAGTTTAGATTTTCAGTTTACCCTGTATAGACTTCAGTTGAAAAGGACTCGGTGCTTACACAACCCCAGTGGCTTGTTCAGTTTGATTGTCTAGCGCTTGTCCCTTTTTAGGTTTAATGCCACCGAGAGCAATCCAGATGCCCAAC
Source organism: Psammomys obesus (assembly GCF_907164565.1). Classification (NCBI taxonomy): domain Eukaryota; kingdom Metazoa; phylum Chordata; class Mammalia; order Rodentia; family Muridae; genus Psammomys; species Psammomys obesus. The sequence goes on along the minus strand of NW_026596079.1, from coordinate 15,609,988 downwards.
AAAATTGTCTCATATCTTGCAGGGAAAGCATTCTTGCATTCTTCATTTGAACTCTTCATAAGCTTGGGATAAAGTTAATAAAGTATTGCTAGTCGTCCATCACACATAGAACTCTCTAGAGATATTTGAGGAGATGTTGTAAAATTATGAATTCTCACAATCATATTAATTTTACTATCTGGCAGACGTTTTATGGCAGGATGTTGAAATCTTTCCACGATTTGAATGCTGTTAACGTTCTTATGTCAACTTTTCAGAGTGTGATATTTTAACAGGGCTCTTTTTTTTTTAAGAGTCAAACAATAAGTGCTTATATTTAGAGCTAACAACCCCCTAGCCCATGACACAGTGGGAAGACCCACCCACTATGAATGACACAGCTCTCTGACTGGAATGCTGAACTGTATAGAAGGGAAAAAGTGGTTTGACTCCCAGCATTCACCACTCCCTTCTACCTGATTGGCTGACTCAAGCTCTTGCTGCCTGGGCTTCCCTGTCATGGTCAATTGCATGTTGAAGAGTGAACTAAAATAAACATTTCTTTACTTAATCTGCTTAAGTGTGAAAGAAAGGAGTTTTTAGCAGCAAGAGAACAAACGAATAAACTGTTCCAACTCTATTAGCTACCGAGGCTATTTTCTGCTATTTGTTATTGGGAAAATAGCAAACACAAGTACATTCATATGCTTTTTTTCTATATGTTAGCTTATTTCTATGCATTAGTCTTAAAAAGAAAACACTGAATAGGGTTTTGGGAAACACTTAACGCTCTTAGTACACATTACCAGCTGGCCTTCTAGGACCCACTGCAACCCGCACCAGCAGTAATGAATAACCAAGGTTATTTTAATGAGTTATTAATTTCAACAGGACTTACTCTGAAAAGATAAAATGTGTTATCTGGGAGTAAATGAAAAATACTGGTCTATCTTTTAAAGCCATTGCCCAAGCAGGTCAGATGCAGGTTTATACCTCTAACTTATCCCTTGCTGGTCTCTGCACTAAAGGATTTACTGATTGGAATAAAAATTTTGTAAGGCTTTTATCACTATTCTGAAAAATCATGTTTTTATAAAAGAAAGCTTGCAACACAGAAAAGAATTAAATGCTCTTAGGTACTCACTATTAAATCAATGCTTCCTTTTAATTTCTAATAAGTTGCTTTATATACTATAAACTTACTGTTTTAAAAATTGCATATAATTTTATGTCTGGCTTTTATCTTCTAACATAAGATTTTAATATGTTATTTAAAACTACTGTCATTGTTTTGAACAGCTATGTACTATTTCATTTGGCAATTGCTCCAGAGTAGATATGGAAGCCACGAGTCCACTTCTATTAACTACTGAGGTTATTTTCTGTTATTTGTTACTGGGGAAATAGGAAACAGAAACACATTAATATGCATTTCTGTATATGTTAACTCACTTCTGTGCAGTAGCGTTAAAATAGAAATCATTTATTGCCTGTGCTCTCATGGGTGTAGTTAATCTTCTTGGTTTAGAGCTTTCCTGAATAGCTTGGTGTTCTATATGGAAATCCACAATGGGAGGGGAGGAGGTGTCTCTGATTCTTTTGCCTACATGTGAGATCCTTTCCCCCCTACTGGGGTGCCTTGTCCAGCCTTGATATGACAGCATGTACCTGGTCTCATTGTAGCTTGTTATGCCCTGTTTGATTGAGGCCCCTGGGAGGACTGCTCTTTTCTGAGAGGATGGGTCCTGTAGAGGAAAAAAGGTGGGAGGGGCAGAGGCTGAGGGAAAGGAGTGGAAACTGCAGGTGAGATGTAATATATGAAAGAAGAATTAAAAAAAAAATAAGGAAGTTGCTCCTGTGCCAATGAGTTCAACGCTCTTCCCCACTTTTTCTTTTAAGCAGTTTAGTGTGTCTGGTTTTATATTGAGGTCTTTGATCCACTTGGACTTTAGTTTTGTGCAGGGTGATAAATATGAATCCATTTGCATTTTTCTACATGTAGACATCCAGTTAGACCAGCACCATTTGTTGAAGATGCTGTCTTTTTTCCATTGAATGATTTTGGCATCTTTGTCAAAAATCAGGTGTCCATAAGTGTGGGATTTATGTCAGGGTCTTCTATTCAATTCCATTGATCCACCAGTCTGATTGGCCTGCTCTTTAATTACCTCCCCCTGAGAGGAAGCAGCATTACCAGGCCACCGAAGAAGACAAGGCAGCCACTCCTGATGAGACCTAATTGACTAGGATCAGAAGGAAGGAAAAGAAGACATCCTCTATCAGTGGACTTGGGGAGGGGCATGCATACAGAGGGTGGAGGAAGGGAGAGATTGGGACGGGAGGAGGTAGGGAACCACAGGGGGGATACAAAGTGAATAAAGTGTAATTAATAAATAATTTTAAAAAAGGGAGGGGCAGAGGCTGGCAGACCTTTGTGGTTCAAGGCCAGCCTAGCGTACAAAGTGAGTTCCAGGACAGCCAGGGCTACACACAGAACCGTGTCTCAAAAATATAAAAAAAAAAAAAATTCAATAAAATAAAAGTAGGGGGTATAAAGATGAAGGAAGGGACAAAGGAAAAAAGTAAAGCAGAAAGACATCACCCTACAGACACTTTGTACAATAATGCTCAACATGTGAATTATATACTACTATAGATGATGGATATGAAGCCTCAACTTGGCAAATAAGTACATAATTGTTAAGAAAAATAAGAACAGCAATGAAAATGAAATCATTAAGTAGGGTTTTTGGAACATTACGTGCTCTTAGCATACATTCTCTTTCCAAAGCTCTCACTGAAATCTACTGTTAGTAATGAATAATCAAGCTTATTTCAATGAGTCAATAGCATCACCAGGATTTTCTTTTTAAAAAATGAAACATGTTGTTAGCTGCATGTGTGGATGGACACTTGCAATTCCAGCACCTGGGAGTCATAGGCTGGAGGATGAGGAGTCCCAGGACTGTTTGGGCAACATAGCAAGACCCTGATACCAGCAAATTGTTGGATTTTGAAATAGGTAAATGGAACCATTATTTTAATTTATGTTTTTCTGTTGGACACTTTTTCATGTTCACTATCCATTTAATTGTTTTCTTCTCTGGGTATTGCATAGTCACAATAAGATCATTTTTAATATGATGATTAACCAACCTTAGGTACATACATGAAGTGAGAGATTGCCTTAAGAAATTGTTGCTAAATGGCTGAAAGCAATTGCTGACTGTGTGTATGTGCATCTCAACCTCTTTAAGCCCCCCAATGACATTCAAGACTGTCTTGCTTAGCCTTTTGGTAGAGGCTGGTTTACAGACTCAGTAGCATGTAAAAATCAGAGAAGATATTTTGTTTATATTTGCCCTGTGTCAACACCAGACAGTGTTTATTGAATGCTTAGAGTCTAGGGGTTGGGCACAATATTTTCTATGCATTATCTCAGTTCAGTCTCACAATATCCCACAATGTAGGTCTTATTTTATTCATAAAGGAGTGAAGGATCTGGGGCCTGGACTACTTTCTCCTAGTTGATATGATTTGTTAGAGGTGTAGGTAGGCACAGGTTTGTATGCCTTGACTATTGTAGAGTATGGCTGTTTCCCTTTCTTCTTTCATTGGTCCTTGGGTTGGATCCTTTACTCTGCAGATTTTCTTATCTGTCACTTATACACTTATTGCACTGTTTGGGAATCACAGTAGGATTGAGCAGGGTCTGTGGATCCTGCCTGAGATCCTTGGTGTTGAGCTAGAAAAAAAAAAAAAAAAAAAAAAGACATGGTCAAAAAATCTTCTTGTCCACTTCAATAAAACAAAGTAAAACAAACAAACTAATTAAAGCTCTCTCTCTCTCTCTCTCTCTCTCTCTCTCTCTCTCTCTCACACACACACACACACACACACACACACACAAAACAACCAACCAAACAAAGGGTGCTGTCTTCTGCCTTTTACAAAAAATGTACACAAGTGTATGTACACATGCACATGAATTCTTTTACTGAAGGGGTTAAAGGCACTTCTTTAACAATGCCTTATACTAGTGCACAAAATAATTTCCTTTGAAAGGACTTACATAAGCAATGTGAGTCCAGAGGTAAACGTTGGCACAGTGAAATCAGGTCCTTATCCCATGCAATTTTAACAAAGCTGATGTTCCCATTCACATGTGTGAGGGATGAATTCGTTTTCTTGACATGCAAACAAACTCAAACAGATGCTATTTCTTTTTTTTTAAATAAAGTATTTATTTAGTATTTATATAGTATTCTGCCTGCATGCCAGAAGAGGACATCATATCTCATTATAGATGATTATGAGTCATCATGTGGTTGCTGGGAATTGAACTCAGAGCCTTTGGAAGAAACGTCAGTGCTCTTAACCTCTGAGATATCTCTCCAGACCCACAGACGTTATTTCTAACCCTAATCTTGCCCCCAGCCCCAACCTCTTAGCTTCCCTGTGGCACACGTCAGGAACAAATCTTTGAATATCATTTTGGCTTAATTCTCTGAATCAGTGATAGTCTGTACTTAGGAAATCTACTAGATTCTGAAAAGACACCTGTGTGAACTTTAGTCAAACACAGCTTTTTCTGCTTTGCCCTAGTCTTCTTTCTGAACCTGAGCAGCATTGGCCTGACAGCTATGTTTGATCTTAAATGGGATGCTGCTGGAGCTAAGTGACTTCAGTGCCCATATGGTCTTGACAGATCCTCTACTTGAGGCTCATCAAGGTCTAGATTCTTGGGTTTCAACCATCCTGTCTACACTTGCAGGGGGAAAGAACTTGGCCAGTTTCACTGTTTGTGATATGATATCTAAATATATGTCCAGAGTCAGTTTTAATATTACTAAAGAGATGTCAAGATGTCTGAGCAAGACCAAGCCATATCTGGAAAATTTGGACAATAGGAATTATCCTTATCATCTAGTGGCAGCTCTCCCTTCTTACTTCCCACTCATGAATTCATTTTGGAACTCTGCATATCACCAGATTAAATTTAATCACAATCCACATTGCTGGATAGCATTATTTAAGTGGAAAATTTGAACCTGTCCTTACAGAATTTTCACATTTAGGAAATTACCAGTTGTCTTAATCTTGCTTGACACTGCTTCATCTCATATAAATATTTCTCAAGATTGAAAATCTGATAGGCTGTATCTTAACCCCATCCAGACAGACTAATGACTTCAAAGATGTATACTTCAGTCAATTTTGGGGTCCCACATCTGTTACCCTGGGCTAATTCTTTCTCAGCATTTTGCAAATTCAGTATTGAGGAAATACTTTCTTCGGAAATACTATTCCCAGGAAACTTACAGTATATCATCTTCTATTTAAATAAAAAAGTCTCACCTCAGAGCGTTAAAAGTATAAGATTCAAGGACAGAGAGAGTGTTTATTTTTATAAAACTCTAAAATGGGATTCTGGGTTCACCTCAAAATCAGAGTCAGAAGAAAGGTTCATAGATTATAACAAGGTAGTGAACATACAAACCACTTGAGAGTTTGAAGCAGCTACTATTTCACCATCTGACTTTGCTTCCCAGTTCTAAATCATTTGTTTTCTTTCCACATATAGGCACATATAGTTCTCTGATGGCAGAGAACTATAGACATTTAAGTAAAGTTAGAATTAAACACTGTTCTCAGTCTGTTTAAACTTTAGTTATCTCATTGTTATTGTTTGGAACCATGTAAGCAGTGCCCTGTTCTTAGGACCCTACCTAGACCTATCAAATTAGAAAATAAAGGAAGACCCATATATGTGTTTTCTGTATTAGTTATTTTGTAGTGCTGTAATAAAGTACCAGAGTCAAAGCAACTTGTAGAAGAAAAGATTTATTTAGGCTTATGATTCTGGGTCTTGGGGGATATGATTCCATCATTGTGGGGAAGCAGGTAGGCCTTGTGGGCAGTGCAGGAAGCTGAGTGCTCACATCTTGAAAGCCAATGACATGGTTTCTCCAGCACAGAAGTACCTCCTGAGGCTCCCATACAGTGCTACAAACTGGGGACCAAGTATTCAAACACCCAAGCTTGTGGGGTGCATTCTTATTTAAATCATTATATTTTCTAAATGTAGTATACCTGTTGAATATTCAAATTTTAGAACCACTGACCAACCTTCACTGACCCTCCTGCTCAAGGATAGGAAAGGTAACCCTGAATATGGAGTTTCCAAACATTTCCAGCTCATGTCAGACACACGAATCTTAAATGCCCCAACTCAACTTAGCGACATAGGCTATGGTTCTGATACGGATGAGAGATGTTGATTCACCTAACTTGTTAATCTAATGAATGCGTTTGAAGTATCAGAATTAAGTAAACATTTGTGATGAACCCACACTCTTCTACTTGGCCTTTTTCATCAGATCCTCATCAGAATCTTCTCTTGGTTTCTATTTAGAGAAATCTACAAAGACAAAGCAAATTTGCAACTCCTGATTACCAGGTCACTGGATTCATGTACAAATACATTTTTGCATATTTTCATTGCTCTATTATCCTACTCTAAAGAATTATAAATAAATCTATGTATTAATAAAATTGTATATGGTTAAAATTTTGATGCTGACACCTGTTCTACTAGGTATAAATTATGTTTAATATTATTAATCAGGCACTCAAGAATAAGACCGATTAATAAAGCAAAGGCTGTTCATTGCTTATCTTTTATGGCTTGGATATTAAATGATCCCTTTCCCCCACTTGTAACACAGGTTTGAGTGTCTATGACTTGATCCTCTGTCAGTGGTCAATTGGGTCAGAAGTGAGCTAACTTCATCAATGGATTCATGTGTTGATGATTTTATAGCTGTACTGGGATACAAGGAGTTGGGATATAGTTGGAGAAAGTAAGTGGTCACTGGGTGCTTGCATTTGGACAGTATGCCTATTTTCCTGTCCTTAGTACAATCTTCTTTCTCTCTGGGTCTATATAATATGCACAGAAACATGATATTTGATATGTAATAAGCTGTTAACTTACTAAATTTTACTAATGAGTAAAATTTACTAAATGAGTAGAAGGATCAGTGAGCATATTTCACAGTAGAATATAAGACATGGCATTTTATTTTTTAATTAAATTTTTAGTTTTTATATTAATTACAGTTTTTTTTTTACTTTGTATCCCAGCTGTAGCCCCCTCCCTCATTCTCTCCCAATTCCACCCTCCCTCCACCATCTCTTCCCATTCCCCTCTCCAAGTCCACTTGTAGGGGAGGTTCTCCTCCCCTTTTATCTGACCCTAGCTTATCATATCTCATCAGGACTGGCTACATTGTCCTCCTCTGTGGCCAGGCAAGGCTGCTCCCCACTCAGAGGAGGTTGATCAACCTGAGTTCATGTCAGAGACAGTCCCTGTTCCCCTTTCTAGGGTACCCACTTGGACATGGAGCTGCCATGTGCTACATCTGAGCAGGGGTTCTAGGTTATATCCATGAATGGTCCTTGGTTGGAATATCAGAAAAGACCCCTGTGCTCAGATATTTGGTTCTGTTGCTATTCTTGTGAACCTTCTGTCCTCTCCAAGTCTTACCATCTCCCCCTTCTTTCATATGATTCCCTGCACTCTGCCCAAAGTTTGGTTATGAGACATAGCATCTGCTTTGATACACTGCTGGGTAGAGTCTTTCAGAGGTCCTCTGTGGTAGGCTCCTGTCCTGTTCCCTGTTTTCTCCTTCTTCCAATGTCCATCCTGTTTGTCTTTCTGAGTGAGGATTGATCATTTTACCCAGGCTCGTCCTTCTTGCTTAGCTTCTTTAGGTGTGCAGATTTTTGTACGTTTATCCTATATTATCAGTCTAGTATCCACTTATAAATGAGTATATATTGTGTGTGTCTTTCTGCTTCTGGGATACCTCACTCAGGATAATCTTTGCTAGATCCCACCATTTGGAGCATGGCCTTTTAAAACTCACCAACGATCATATTCCTGGTAAACAATTCAGGTGGAATGAAAAGCACAGCATCTTCAATCTCAGTCTAGTGCACTCTGCTTCCTTTCACAATATAGTCTCAAGCTCCCTTTTGCTAATATTTTTTAATTAGAAGAAGAAAATTTATGGAGGGTAAACCAATCTATTGTTATGGATACTGTTCAAAACTAGCAATTATTCAGAGCAAATTTATACTGAAAAAGTCATGTTTGAGTTGTTGGATAAATAAAGTCTTTTAATCACTAGATACAAAAATTGTGATGGTTGGCATAGTACATGCGGGTACATTTTATATTAGAAAGTAGAGAGAAAAACTTTCTGAGATATTATAATCTTTGTGGCTTAGAAATGATGGCAAATTCTCATGTGATTTTTTTTTAAATTAGCAGTCAATGAGTATGGTTTGGATGTCATTTTTGTGCAGAGCCTTACACTAGGTGCTTCTCAAAAATATGTATAGTGAGTTTCTGCCTTCAATTAGCTGTTCTACGCTTGTCACAAAATACAAAATATATAAAATATACCAATCTATGACATGAAGATGAGTGGTAGAGATGAAGGAATGCTCTTGGGTCAGCTAATCTCACAATACACTGACAATTAGACCCTGTCTCAAGATGGAAGATGAAGATTGACACTAACATTGTCTTTGTACTTCCATACATACACTTTTCCATGGAAGTGTCAAAATTTACACCCACAAATGCATGTATGTGAACCTATGTGTGTGCGTGCACACACATATCAAAAACAAAACAAGACTACTATCTTTTAAGGATATCACTGAAACATCTCCTAATTTTTCTTTTTGTACATTTTCATAAATGTCTTTTTTTCAAGTTGTAGAAATTACCTTTTGTTGTTTATAAAATTTAGGTTTGGCAAATTATAGACATTTGTCAAGTGATTATTCTTCATTTATTAAGCCAAGTGTAAAGAATTTCCATCTTCATCTGTTGATAATATAAACTATATAATGTCCTAATGTTAAGCCAACCTTGACTTCCTCTAAGAGAAAAACAAGGTAATCATGGGGAATCTTATTTTTTCACACCTTACCAGCTTAAGTACACTGATATTTGTGTTTGTTTTCACCTGTGTTAATAAGAGATACAGTTTGTAAATTACTGTTATTTTTAATTTTATCAATGGTTTAATCAAGAACGTTCTAGGAGCTGTGAAAGTGATGCAGTGTTTAAAAGCACTTGCTATGTGTGCCTGAGGTCCTGAGTTTACTTCTCAGAACTCAGGTAAAGAGAAAGAACAGTAGCATCTGTCACAGTGGGTGCTCCTCGGGGGAGATGGGAGGAAGAGATAAGAATCCTGAGACATTCATGGGTCACTGAGTCTGATATATACAGTGACAATTAAACCTTATCTTAAACACATGGAAGATGAAGATTGACATTGTGCTCTGACCTCCATAACTGCACCATGGCATGCATGTGCCCATATTTGCACATGTAAATACATTATATGTACATGTGTGCATGCACATGCAAACACACTTACAGTGCAATTAAAGACTACACTGGTCTCATAAATTCATTGGTAGTTTTCCATTTCTGTTTTCTTGAATTGTTTAGTGGTAATTATCTGTCCCTTTAATATTTAATAAAACATATTAAAACTTACTCAGGTAAACATATAAAGCAATGTTTTCTTGTAATGTTTACTTAGTAATTGTTGTTTAAATTAAAAATTAGATTTCTTTAATGCTATAAGAATTTGAACTATTGTCTCATATTCATTCAAATTTGATAATTTTACACAATTTTTTCAATTACATTTCTTTAAAGTAATTTTTATCTTGAGTCTGTAATATAATTACATCATTTCTTCTTCCCTTTTCTCCTTCCAAACCCCTCCTTGCTCTCTTTCAAATTCATAGTCTCTACAGGCAACTAAACTAAGAGCAAGAGTTGTAGCTTCCCAAGAGAAGAGCACACCAACTGGTCATCCAATACCAAATGTCAGCCCTAAAAACATTCATACAAGAAACATACAGAGTGAACAGGTTATATTTAGGAGTGTGTGTTATTTTCTATTTTATTTTATTTTCTATTTCTATTTTTTCCACTTTTTATTTTAATTTTTATTAATTACACTTTATTTATTTTGTATTCTTCCTTTCCTCTTCCCTCCTCCCCTCCCAATCCCACCCTTTGTCCCCCTTCTCCAGGCATGCTCCTCCCCAAGTCCACTGATAGGGGAAGTCCTCCTCTCCTTCCTTTTGATCCTAGTCTATCAGGTCTCATCAGGAGTAGCTGCACAGTCTATTTCTATTTTAAAAAGGCTTTTCTATTTATTGGTGTAATATTGCTCTTAATACACTTTTAATATTTTAAATTCTTCAATAACTGCACTTGTGCTCATCTTTCCACTTCTAACAAATTTTGGTAGACACATAATGTTTTTTATTATTGTTTTCTGTTTGCTGGTGTGAATCAACTTTTTTCTTTCTTGAATCTTGAGACTGTGTATTTATATCCTAATTTAGCAGACATGTTTCCATGAAACATGGGTGATGAATACATTTGAGTGCCTGTGGAAGAGAGGGGAATGACAAGGAGCAATGCCAGCTTCATGCGAGCTCTGGAGGTAAAGATAACCCTTGGATTTACCCTGAATTATGTCAACATTGATGGGCTTATGCACTAAGCTTTGGTTAGTCATTTGATAAAGTTGCCCCAACAAGGAACCTGATGTTGGGCAAAGCACCCCTCACCCTGTACTTGCTACAGATGATCCTGGGAGATGGTGCTGATAGAACTGTGATAATTGAAAATACTCCCAGTAATTAAAGTGAAGGTCTTCTTTTTCTTCTTCCTATAAATGACTAATTTGTTCTTATCTTTTCTGTTTTTCTAGTATCAGAATTTTGTACAATTTATGCCTAGTAATAGAAAAACATATATGCTGAATTAATTTCTGTTGAATAGCATTTGTAAAAGAGTCATAACTAATGTGGTAACTCTGAAAACATAATTATCTTGGATTTCTTCAGAGAGTAAAGCCTATGCAAGTAGCCCCCCCCCCCCCCCACTGAGGACAGAATAAACTCTAAAATACTGAATACTTCTTCAATGCTGTTCTTGATACTGTGCTAGCTGAATTCTCAATCACCACTCCCACACCATTTTGCTATGAGTCAGCCCAAAATTTCATGTTTCTTTTTCTCTTGCATTTCCAACAAACAGCCTTGTGCATATATATTTAAGTAGCTCTCATCAAATAATTATAACAAATACTAGCAGCTTCCAAATAGTAGAATTTATTGATTGAATTTGTGTAGAGGTTAGTTTGGTTGGTAGAACAAATGCCTTTTACTTTGTCAACCCTGAATACTGAAGAATATGTTAAGTTATGGGAAGGAAAATAAGGTCTAAGGGAGTTTAAGGCTGGTGATGAATTAAGTCTGTATATGAGTAGCTATCTTTGAGATGATTATACACACACACAATTTTGAAAAACAAATGTGATACTGAAGACCACATGGATAGAATAATTCAATATTGTCATTTCCCTCCCAATCCTCCCCTCCTTCTCTCACCTCCTCCTTGCTCCCTTCGGAGTCCACTGAAAGGGGGTGTGCTCCTCTCTTTCCATCTGGTCCTAGCTAATCAGGTATCTTCAGGATGGTTGCAATGTAAGGACATCTGTGGCCTAGCAAGGCTGCTCTTCCCTCAGGGGGGAGGGGGAGCTCATGAGTTCATATCAGAAACAATTCTGTCTCCCTTACTAGGGAACCTACTTGGATACTGAGCTACCATGGGCTATGTCTGAGCAGGGGTTGTAGGTTATATCCATGCATGGGCCTTGGTTGGATAAACAGTCTCATAGAAGACCCCTGTGCTCAGATGTAATTGGACTTTGTGGGGCTCCCTGTACCCTCTAGGATATACTAATTCCTCCTTCCTTCATATGATTCCCTATAGGTTTGGTTATGGGTCTCAGCATCTGTTTCATACACTGCTAGGTAGAGTCTTTCAGGTGTCTTCTGTGATAGGCTACTGTCCTGTTACTTGTTTTCTTCTATTTCCAATGTCCATCCCCTTTGTCTTTCGAGATGATGATTGATCATCTTACCCCTGGACCTCTTTCTTGTTTATCTTCTTTAGGTGTACATATTTTAGTACGTTTATCCTATCTTATAGCTCTATATAAGTGAGGATATACCATTTGTGTCTTTCTGCTTTTGGGATACCTCACTCAGGATTATTTTTTTCTAGATCCCACCATTTGCCTGCAAAATTCATGATTTCCTTGTTTTTAATTGCTGAGTAGTATTCCATTGTGTAAAAGTACCACAATTTCTGTATCCATTCCTTCGTTGATGGACATCTGGGTTGTTTCCAGATTCTGGCTATTACAAATAAAGCTGCTACAAACATGGTTGAGCAAATGTACTTGTTGTGTACTTGAACATATTTTGGATATATGCCTAGGAGTAGTATAGCTGGATCTTGAGGTAGCACTATTCTTAATTGTCTGAGAAAGCACCAGATAGATTTCCATAGTAGTTGTAACAGTTGACATTCCCACCAGCAATGGAGGAGGGTTCCCCTTTCTCCACAGCCTTTCCAGGATACATTATCTCTTCAGTTTTTGATCTTAGCCATTCTCATTGGTATAAGGTGAAATCTCAGGGTCGACTGATTTGCATCTCTCTGATGGCTAGGGATGTTGAAAATCTCCTCATACGTTTCTCTGCCATTCTATATTCTTCCACAGAGAATTCTCTGTTTAGCTCCATACCCCATTTTTTAATTGCGTTATTTGAATTATTGCCTTTTAACTTCTTTAGTTCTTTTTATATTCCAGATATCAGCCCTCTGTAAGATGTTGGGTTGGTGAATATCCTTTCCCAATCTTTTAGGCTTTCGTTTTGTTCTAACAAGTGTCTTTTGCTTTACAGAAGCTTTTCAGTTTCATGAGGTCCCAATTATTGATTGTTGTTCTTAAGGCCTGTGTTGATGGTGTTCTGTTCAGGAAGTTGTCTCCTGTGCCAATGAGTTCTAGAGTCTTCTCCACTTTTTATTCTAACCGATTTAGAGGATCTGGTTTTATATTGAAGTCTTTGATCCACTTGGACTTTAGTTTGTGCAGGGTGATAAATATGGATCTATTTTCATTTTTCTGCATGTAGACATCCAGTTGGACCAGCACCATTTGTTGAAGATGCTGTCTTTTTTCCATTTAATGGTTTTGGCTGCTTTGTCAAAAATCAAGTATTCACAGGTGTGTGGGTTTATTTCTGGGTCGACTTGTTGGTTCCATAGATCCACCTTTCTGTTTCTATGCCAGTACCAAGCAGTTTTTATTATTATTGCTTTGTAGTACAACTTGAGATCAGGGATGGAGATACCTCCAGAGGATCTGTTGTTGTACAGGATTGTTTTGGAAATTCTGCATTTTTTGTTTCTACATATGAAGTTGAGAATTTTTCTTTCAAGGTCTGTAAAGAATTATGTTGGTATTTTGATAGGAATTGCATTGAATCTCTGGATTGCTTTTGGCAGGATGGCCATTTTCACTATGTTAACCCTACCTATCCATCTTTCCATCTTCTGATGTCTTCCTCGATTTCTTTCTTCAGAGACTTGAAATATTTTTCAAACAGGTCTTTCACCTGCTTGGTTAGAGTCACCCCAAGGTATTTTATGTTATTAGTGGCTATCGTGAAGGGTGTTGTTTCCCTGATTTCTTTCTCAGCCTTTTTGTCTTGGGTATACAAGAGGGCTTCTGATATATATATATATATATATATATATATATTTTAGTTAATTTTGTATCCGGCCACTTTGCTGAAGGTGTTGATCAGCTGAAGGAGTTCTCTGGTTGACTTTATGAGGTCACTTAGGTATACTATCATATCATCTGCGAATAGTGATACTTTGACCTCTTCCTTTCCGATTTGTATTTCCTTGATCTCCCTTACTTGTCTTATTGCTCTAGCTAGGACTTCAAGTACTATGTTGAAGACATATGGAGACAATGGGCAGCCTTGCCTTCTCCATGATTTCAGTGGGATTGATTTAAGTATCTCTTCATTGAGTTTGATGTTGGCTATAGGCTTGCCATATATTGCCTTTACTATGTTTAGGTATATACCTTGTATCCCTAATCTCTTCAAGACTTTAAACATGATTTGGTGTTGGATTTTGTCAAATGCTTTTTCGGCATCTAGGGAGATGACCATGTGGTTTTTCTCCTTCAGTTTGTTTATATGGTGGATTACATTGATGGATTTCCGTATATTGAACCACCCTTGAATGCCTGGGATGAAGCCTACTTCGTCACGGTGGATGATCTCTTTCATGTGTTCTTGGATTCAGTTTGCAAGTATTTTATTGAGTATCAATCTTCATAAGAGAGATTGGTCTGAAGTTCTCTTTTTTTGTTGAATCTTTATGTGGTTTAGGTATTAAGGTGACTCTGGCTTCATAGAATGAGTTTGGTAGTGTTTCTTCTGTTTCTCTTTTGTGGAATAATTTGGAAAGAATTGGAGTTAGTATTTCTTTGAAGGTCTGGTAGAATTCTGCCCTGAAACCATCTGGCCCTGGACTTTTTTTGGAAGGGAGGCTGTTGATGGCTGATTCAATTTCCTTTGGGGATATAGGGCTGTTCAATCTTTCCACCTGGTCTTGACTTAATTTTGGTAAATCTGTCAAGTAAATTGTCCATTTCTTTTATATTTTCCAATCCCTCCCTTCCTCTACCCTCTGCATGCATGCCCCTCCCCAAGTCCACTGATAGGGGAGGTCTTCTTTTCCTTCCTTCTGATCCTAGTCAAATAGGTCTCATCAGGAGTGGCTGTATTGTCTTCTACTGTGGCCTAGTAATGCTGCTTCCCCCTCAGTGGGGGGTAATTAAAGATAGATTTTGCCTTTTCATGGTGTCCTTGATTTCTTGGATGTTTTGTGTTTGGGATTTTTCCAATTTTACTTTTTCTTTGAGAAAAGTATCAATTTCTGTGTATGTATCTTCAGCACCTGAGATTCTCTTTTCCATTTCTTGTATTCTATTAGTGATGCTTACCTTTGTGGTTCCTTCTGTTTTCTCTAAGTTCTTCAATTCCAGGGTTTTCTCAGTTTGTGTTTTCTTTATTGATTCTAATTCTGTTTTCATGCCTTGCAACATTTCCTTCATCTGTTTGAATGTGGATTCCTGTGTCTCCAAGATGGTCTCTATTTTTTTGTTTCTTTCCTCTCTTAATTCCACTACTTCTGCCTCCTTTTGTTTGGCTATATTTGCCTGTGTTTCTTTAAGAGCTTCATTCACTTAATTTTTCTTTTTTTCCATTTGGGAAGCCAACTCTTTGAGAGATTTATTTGTTTCCTCTTTAACTGTTTGAATCTGTATGGCTATTTCTCTGAGAGATTTGTTGGTTTCCTCTTTATGTTCCTCAAATAACTGGATAATCATAGCTTTAAAATAATTTTCTTGTGTTTCTGATGAGTTGGAGTATCTGTTAATTCGGGGGGGGGGGTTGCTGGTGAAGCCATATCTTGATTTACGTTGGTTGTCTCCTTTCACCGACCCCTGGCCATTTCGTTATCTGTAGGGTTCACTGTTCCTGGATTCTGCAGATCAGACAGGTCTTTCTCTGGTGTCTGGAGAATTCTTCAGGAAAATGAGGGAGGTCTAGTGGTTTCAGAGTGTGTGTTGGTGATTCAGCTATACCTGTAGGAGGAAAGTTCACAGGCGCAGAAGTGCAAATGTGGGGTAGCATGTGATTGAGCGTGTGCATGTAGGTGTGCCCTAAGGGACAGGGTGTTGGAGAATGAAGAGGCCTTCAGTGTGTGAGACGTGTGCCTTGCAGGCACTGAAGGTGTTGCAGGCACCTAAGTGATCGCAAGCGCTGCTGAAGATTGTGGGCGCGGGTTGCTTTTTCAGGTCTGCTAGGCTTTGGTGGCTATTCAGCTGGTTTTCTGCCACTGAGGGGTTGGATGGCCCATACAATCACTGGCTTGGCAGCCTTGTGTAGTCAGTACTGCCACTTGCAGACTTGGGATTTGGGAAGGATTGTACTGCGGATCTGAGTCTCTGTGGCTGGCACTCTTTGGGCGTGTGCTCTGCGGGTGTGAGGTTAATGGTGGTACGTGCACTCTGGCGGGGCCAGGTGATGGTGGTGTTGCGGATTGCGCTCAGAGGGTCCAGAGCTCGGCAAGAGGGCACTAGGTGGGGTGTGAGTTCCTCAGATGTGTGCTCTGAGGGGTGGCATTCAGCAGGCAGTTACAGCTCTCTGCCTGGCTGAGGGGCCTGAAGCCCTGCCTCTGCTGTCTTGGGTCCCGGGCACTGAGCTTTGCGGATTTGGGATCCAGGGAGGATTGTATTGTAGAACTGTGTCTCTGTGGTTGGGCCTGTGCTCTGGCGCTGGCAGTGGGTGCTTTCCGGTGTGGCTGGGTTTCCGGAAGTGTGCACGCTACCTCGGGGCGGAATTTCCTGTGGTGGGTGTGCTCTGGCGGGGCGGGATTTCCGGAGGGATGTGAGCCCTACTGTGCTTCTTGCTGCAGGATCGTGTCCTGCGGGGTGGGGGGGAGGGGATGCTCCTCGGGTCCAGAGCTTGGCAAGAGGGCCCTAGGCGAGGCCCAGAGTATGGGCTCCTCTGACATGTGTCCGAGGGGTGGTGTTCAGAGGGCGGTTACAGCTGTCTGCTGCAGTAAGGGGCCTCGAGCACTGTCTCTGATGTCTTAGTCCCCAGGCTGTGAGCTTTGTGCTCAGCTACCTGGTGCTGTGTGAAGGTTTCCCCGTGGAGGAGGCCTGGACAATGGAAGTGCCCCACTTTGTTCCCAGAGAAGTCCACACCTGATCTAAATCTACAAGCATCCACGCTTCTGTGGTGTTCCCTCTCCTTTAGAAAGCCCAAAATTCCAAATTCTAGTTTCAATTGTCTCTACACTCACCAATTTCAGAGATTCATGTCCTCTGTCTCTTCAAAACTGTGCACTCTGCTCACCGCCATCTTGGAACCCCCCGTTAATAAGGTTCTAATTAACATCATACAACCAGTTTTGCTTGGATGAAAAGACATATTCTAAAGTTTATATTGCGAGAAAAGAAAAACAAATAGCCAGCTCCATATTGAAAACATACCAGTTAGAGGGTATGTTGCCCAACTTTAAGGCATACTATAAAGACAAAATAATAAAGACAATGTCACAATGGCCAAAAATTAGATAAATAAATAGAAGAGACTGGAAAGTGCACAAATAGATACACATAAATATTACTATCTCTAACAAAGGACTGAAAACACTACAAAATAGCAATGCTGATTTTCAACAACTGGTATTAGAACTACCTGACATCCCCATGTAAAAGTATAACCAAAGCAAAACAGAACTGAGGCTGATTGTATAATCGTCATAAAAATTAACTCAAAACACATCAAACTTCTATGAAAACAGTGCAAAAAAACAAACAAAAACAGTTCAAGATTGAGTTCAAAAATGAAAAAAAGAAAAAACAAAAGAAGATAAAAAGAAAAAATCTTAATCTAATTTTTAAAAAATTTTATTATCATTTATTACGATTTATTCAATTTCTATCCCAGCTGTGGCCCCCTCCCTCATCTCCTCCTAATCCCAAACTCCCTCCCTCTTTTCTTCCTATGCCCTGCCCCTACTCCACTAATATGGGAGGTCTTCCTCACCTTTATATGACTCTGGTGTATCAGGTCTCATCAGGACTGGTTACAATGTCTTCCTCTGTAGTCTGGCAAGGCTGTACCACACAGTGGGAGGTGAACAGAGAACCCTTCACTGAGTTCATGCCAGAGAAAGTCCCTGCTCCCCTTACAAGGGACTCCACTAGGATACTGAGTCTATAGGCTGCATCTGAGCTTGGATTTTAGGTCCTCTCCATGCACTGTCCTTGGTTGGGGGATCAATCTTTGCAGAGCCTGCAGGGATCAGATTTTTTTTGGCTCTGTTGGTCTCCTTGTGGAGGTCTTGTCCCCTCCAGGTCTTTCTCCCGTTCTTTCATAAGATTCCCGGTACTCTGCCCAAAGTTTGGCTATGAGTTTCAGCATCTGCCTCCATACCTCAATCAGTAGAGCCTTTCAGATGCCCTTTGTGACTGACTCCTGTCCTGTTCCCTGTCTTTCTCCTGCTTCCAATGTCTATTGTGTTTGCCCTTCTGAATGAAGATTAAGCATCTGCCCCAGGGTTCTTCTTCTTGTTTAGCTTCTTTGGGATTATAGAGTTAAGTATTTTTATCCTATATTGTATGGCTAATATCCACCTAAAAGTGAGTATATACCATGTGTGTCTTTCTCCTTCTGGGATACCTCAATCAGGATGATTTTTTTCTAGTTCCTTCCGTTTGCCTGCGCATTTCATGATCTCCTTGTTTTTAATTGCTGAGTAGTATTCCATTGTGTAAATGTACCACAATTTCTGTATCCATTCCTCAACTGAGGGACATCTGGGTCATTTCCAGGTTTTGGCTATTACGAATAAAGCTGCTATGAACATGGTTGAGCAAATGTCCTTGTTGTATACTTGAGCATATTTTGAATATATACATAGGCATGGTATAGTTGGATCTTGAGGTAGAACTATTTCTAATTGTCTGAGAAAGTGTCAGATTGATTTCCAAAGTGGTTTTACAATTTTACATTCCCAACAGTGATGTAGGAGGGTTCCCCTTTGTCCACATCCTCTCCAGCATGTGTTGTCACTTGAGTTTCTGATCTTGGCCATTCTGATGGGTGTAAGGTGAAATCTCAGGGTCATTTTGATTTGCATTTCCCTGATGGCTAATGAGGCTGAGCGTTTCTTAAAGTGTTTATCTGCCATTTGATATTCCTGTGTTGAGAATTTTCTGTTTAGCTTTGTACCCCATTTTTTTTAATTGGATTGCTGAGTTTGTTGGTGTTCAACTTCTTGAGTTCTTTATATATTCTGGATATTAGCCCTCTGTCAGATATAGGGTTGGTGAAGATCCTTTCCCAGTCTGTAAGCTGTCATTTTGTTCTGATGACAGTGTCTTTGATCTCCTTTAGTTGTCTTATTGCTCTAGCTAGGACTTCAAGTACTATGTTAAAGAGATACAGAGAGAGTGGGCATCTTTGCTTTGTCCCTGATTTCAGTGGGATTAATTTAAGTTTCTCTCTGTTTATTTTGATGTTGGCTATAGGCTTGTTGTATATTGCCTTTACTATGTTTAGGTATATACCTTTTATCCCTGATCTCTCCAAAACTTTAAACATGAATGGGTGTTGGATTTTGTCAAATACTTTTTTAGCATCTAAGGAGATGATCATGTGTTTGTTTGTTTTTTTCTTCTGTTTGTTTATGTGGTGGATTACAATGATGGATTTCTTTATATTAAACCACCCCTGCATGCCTGGGATGAAGCCTACTTGGTCATGGTGAATGATATCTTTTATGTGTTCTTGGATTTGGTTTGTAAGTAATTTATTGATTATTTTTGCATCAATGTTCATGAGAGATAGGTCTGAATTCCTCTTTCTTTGTTGGGTCTTTGTGTGGTTTAGGTATCAAAGTGACTGTGGCTTCATAGAATGAGTTTAGTAGTGTTCTTTCTGTTTCTATTTAGTGGAATTAGTTTGAAGAGTACTGGCATCAGCAATTCTTTGAAGGGAATTGTGCACTGAAACCATCAGGCTCTGGGCTTTTTTGGATGGGAGACTTTTCATGACTGCTTCTGTTTCCTGGGGAATATAGGACAGTTTAATCTATTTACCTGATCTTGGTTTAGCTTTGGTAAATGAAATCTATCAAGAAAGGTGTCCATTTCATTTAGATTTTACAAATTTTCAGTGTATAGGCTTTTGAAGTAAGACCTAATGATTCTTTGAATTTCCTCAGTGTCTGTCATTATGTCTCCTTTTTTGTTTCTGATTTTGCTGATTTGGATAGTTTCTCTCTGCCTTTTAGTTAGTTTGGTTAAGGGTTTGTCTATCTTGCTGATTTAAAAAAAAACAGCTCTTAGTTTCATTGATATTTGAATTGTTTTATTTGTTTCTAATTTATTGATTTCAGCCCTGAGTTCGATTATTTCCAACTGGCTATTCCTCTTAGGTGTGTCTGCTTTTTTCAGGTGTGTTAAGTAGCTCATATGAGATGTCTCAAATTTCTTTTTGAAGCCATTTCGTGCTATGAACTTTCCTCTTAGCACTGCTTTCATTGTGTCCCATAAATATGTGTATTTTGTGC
The DNA here is from genome assembly GCF_907164565.1 of Psammomys obesus. Lineage (NCBI taxonomy): Eukaryota > Metazoa > Chordata > Mammalia > Rodentia > Muridae > Psammomys > Psammomys obesus. The sequence continues at coordinate 15,589,872 of NW_026596079.1, read as the reverse complement.
CTTCATTTTTACTGAAATTTAGGAAGTCCCTAATTTTTTTTTTATTTCTTCCCTGATCCAGCTGTCATAGAGTAAAGAGTTGTTTAGTTTCCTTGCAAGTGTAGGCTTTTTGCTATTTCTGTTGTTGTTGGGATCCAGTTTTAGGCCATGGTATTTTGATAGGATATAAAGGATTATTTCAATTTTCTTGTATCTGTTGAGGCTTGCTTTGTGTCTGACTGTATAGTCAATTTTGGAGAAGGTTCCGTGGGGTGCTGAGAAGAAGGTATACTCTTTTGAGTTTGGATGAATGTTTCTGTAGACATCTATTAGTTCCATTTGCTTTAGGACCTTGGTAAGTGTCATTATTTCCCTATTTAGCTTCTTGATGATCACCAACGGATGTTGGTGAAAGTGCAGTGTTGAATTCTCCCACTATTAAGGTGTTGGGATTGATGTGTGATTTGAGCTTTAATAAAGTTTCATTTATGATTGCAGGTGCTCTTGTATTTGGGGCATAGATGCTCAGGACTGTGTAATCCTCCTGGTGGATTTTTTTCCTTTGATGAAAATGAAGTGTCCCTCCTCTTTTTTAATTAATTTTGGTTGAAAATCTATTTTATTAGATACTAGCATAGCTACTCCAGCTTGCTTTCTGGGTCTGTTTGCTTCAAAAATTTTTTACAGGCCTTTACTCTGAGGTAGTGTCTGTCAGTGTTACAAAGGTGTATTTCCTGGATGCAGTAGAATTTTGGATCCTGTTTCTACAACCATTCTGTTAGTCTGTGTCATTTTATTGGAGAGTTGAGTCTATTGATGTTGATAGATAATAGTGACCAATGAATGTTAGCTCCTTTATTGTGCGGTTGGAGGTGATAGTTTGTGTGCTTGTTTTCTTTTGATTTTTCATTGAGAGGTTCTCTATATCCAGTGGGTTTTTTTTTGGCTATAATTGATTTTGTTAGATTTGTGTTTTCCTTCTAGTATCTTCTGCGGGGCAGGGTTACTGTGTATATATTGTTTAAGTTTAGTTTTGTCATGGAATATTTTGTTTTTCCATCTGTGTTGAGTGAAAGTTTTGCTGGATATAGTAGTTTGGTTTGACATCCATGTTCTCTTTGAGCCTGCATGACATCTGTCCAGGCCCTTCCAGATTTAGTGTTTTGAGTATTGTGTGATGTGAGGAGTTACTTTTCTTTTCTAGTCTGTTTGGTGTTCTGTAAGTCTTTTGTATGTTTAAGGACATCTCTTTCTTTAAGTTTGGAAAATATTCTTCTATGATTTTCTTGAAAATATTTTCTGGATCCTGGAACCTGGATTTTTTTTTTTTTTGCTATTACCATTTTATTCATTCAACTCTACAAAGGGCCCAGCAAGCCTTTGGATTTCCCTCTAGACAGCACCCCCGCTTCTGTCCCAACCTCAGTGCATGGATCTGTTACGCCTTTGAGCTGCTGCATGTGTTTTTTTCTATTGGCTGTCACACTGCTCTGGCCTTAAACTCATGTCCTATGTCACATTTTCTTGTTTGTCTTCCAGGTCCCTGAGGCTGAGTAGGTGAGCCTTCTTTGGGTTCCTATTATACCTTGTTTGCTTTCTAGCAATGGTGTTTTGCCATTTAGTGCTAGTGGTCAGAGCTACAAAGACACACCAGTAAATTAAAAAGAAGTCTTTTCAGAGCTTTGAATAGGATCCACTGAAGATTTCCAGTACCTCCTTTCACATCCCTAACTCCTCGTTCATCTCTCTATGTTAGGGTCTGGAATGGGATCTGGCACACTGATGTTTATTGAATGAGAAAATGAAGGAATGGAGAAAAATGCCCAGGAAGTTGATTGGAAGACCTTTATGTAGCAGCTGCTGTTCTTACTCTTTCTCCTGGAGCCAGAGCTTCATTAACGTATAATTAACATAGAGCCAGTCTTCATTAATAAACCAGGTGTATATGGTTAGGGCTTCAAAACTCTTCTGTATTTCAGAGGCTTGTGAGTCTGTTTCCTGTTCCTAATGTTCTCTTGACTGATATGAAAGCAGTTGGAATAGACACTCCTCCAAGGGGATCACCATGGATGACAATGGTTATTAATAGAACTATTTGCTGTCATGGATGCCCTTGATAAAGGTTCAGGGAGCCTTACAAGACACTTTCCCTCAGATTGGGGGTATTCTTCTCACCTTAATGTCAAAAGACATCCTTCAGACACAGCAAACCAGTATTTCTTCTGTGATGGGCTGCAGGTGGCTAGTCGGGGTCTTCAAGGGTCTAAACATCTCTGTGGGAATACATGCCTATTCTCTATCTTTCTGTCACAGCATGGGCATATCTGATGTATCTCAGACTCCTCCCAGTACATTACTTAACATCCATCAAGAGGCTTTGTTGAATCAGAGTAGCATTTCCTCTGATAGGTGGAGTGTTAAAAGACAAGCTTTCTCACATGAATGCAATTCCACAGAAGCAAGACTGGGCCATCTGACAGTGTCTTGGTGCAAATATAAAAGTCTTTCTTTTGCAAAGAACATAACCCGTGTGAGCTAATGGTCACTGTCTAAGCACCCTGCACTCAGGTAAAATAAATGAGGAAAATCTAGATTTCCTTAAAGATTTTTCTCATGAAGTTGTTTATTGGCTTATGATTTTAATTATTTACTCTTAGTTTTATAATAATTTAAATTTTAAAATAGTGTTAAATTTACAGAAAGATTATAAAATTATATAAGACTGCATAGAAGCCACAGCTAGTTTCTTCTTCTATTATCTTCTTCCATTATATATTTTAAAAATAATGAATCAATATTAACATATTATCATTAACTGCAGTACAAATAGCATTTAGATTCTTTTTTTTTGCGTAGAATCATGTTATAGTATAGTGATGTCCATTACACTCCTCTTGGCAAGGGCAGTTTCTCAGATTTTCTATGCTATGTAACTACGATAGTTTTAAAGAGTGTTAGGCAGATATTTTGTAAAAGGCTCCTCAACTCAGATGTCTGATATTTATCCCATGACTAGACTATGTGTTTTAACAGTTTTTTTTAACTTTTATTAGTTACATTTTATTCCCTTTGTATCCCCCCCCCAACAAACCCCTCCTTCCTCCCCTCCTAAACCCACCTTTCCTCCCACTTCTTCACAAATGCCCCTCCCCAAGTCCACTGATAGGGGAGGTCCCCCTCTCCTTCCTTCTGATCATAGTCTATCAAATCTCATCAGGGGTGGCTGCATTGTCATCTTTTGTGGCCTGGTAAGGCTGCTCCCCCCTCAGGGAGAGGTAATCAAAAAGCAGGCCAATCAGTTTATGTCAGAGGCAGTCCCTCTTCCCATTGTTTTGTGCAGGGTGATAAGTATGGATCTATTTTTCTACATGTAGATATCCAGTTAGACCAGCACCATTTGTTGAAGATACTATCTTTTTATCTATTGTATGGTTTTGGCATCTTTGTCAAAGATTAGGTGTCCATAAGTGTGTGGGTTTATTTCTGGGTCTTCTGTTCAGTTCAATTGATCCACCATACTCTTTCTATGCCAATACCATGAAGTTTTTATTGCTGTTGCTCTATTATTACTGGAACCCACTTGGACACTGAACTGCCATGGGCTACATCTGTGCAGGGGTTCTAGGTTATCGCCATGCCTGGTATTTGGTTGGAGTATGAGTCTCTGGAAAGACCCCGGTATTCAAATTTTCTGGTTCTATTGCTCTCCTTGTGGAGTTCCTGTCCTCTCCAGATCTTACTATTTCCCACTTCTTTCATAAGGTTCCATGCACTCTACCCAACAGTTGACCCTAAGTCTCAGCATCTGCTTTGAGAGTCTGCAGGACAGAGCCTTTCAGAGGTCCTCTGTGTCAGGTTCCTAACTTGTTTACTGTATTCTTCTTCTTCTGATGTTCATCCTCTTTGCCTTATGGGATGGGAATTGAGTATTTTAGTCAGAGTCCTAAAGTACCTTGGTGTAACCCTAACTAAGCAAGTCAAAGACTTGTATGAAAAGCATTTCAAGTCTCTGAAGAAAGAATTAGAAGATATCAGAAGATGGAAAGATCTCCCATGCTCATGGCTTGGCAGGATTAACATAGGAAAAATGGCCATCTTATCAAAAGCAATCTACAGATTCAATGCAATTCCCATCAAATTACCAACACAATTCTTTACAGACCTGGAAAGAAAAATTCTCAACTTCATATGGAATAACAAGAAGCCCAGAATGGCTAAAACAACCCTCTACAATAAAAGATCTTCTGGAGGTATCTCCATCCCTGATCTTAAGCTGTACTATAGAGCAACAGTAATAAAAACTGCATGGTACTGGCATAGAAACAGAATGGTGGATCAATGGAACCGAACAGAAGACCCAGAAATAAACCCACACACTTATGGACACCTGATCTTTGACAAAGATGCCAAAACCATACAATGGAAAAAAGATAGCATCTTCAACAAATGGTGCTGGTCTAACTGGATATCTACATGTAGAAAAATGAAAATAGATCCATACTTATCACCCTGCACAAAACTGAAGTCCAAGTGGATCAAAGACCTCAACATAACACCAGACACATTAAACCTGTTAGAAGAAAAAGTGGGGAAGAACCTAGAACTCATTGGTACAGGAGAAAACTTCCTGAACAGAACATCAACAGCACAGGCTCTAAGAGCAACAATCAATAAATGGGACCTCATGAAACTGAAAAGCTTCTGTAAAGCAAAGGACACCGTCATCAAAACAAAACGACTGCCTACAGATTGGGAAAAAATATTCACCTACCCTCTATCTGACAGAGGGCTAATATCCAGTATATATAAAGAACTAAAGAAGCTGAAAAGCAGCAAACCAAGTAATCCAATTAAAAAATGGGGAACAGAGCTAAACAGAAAATTCTCAATAGAGGAATATCGAATGGCAGAGAAACACTTAAAGAAATGCTCAATGTCATTAGCCATCAAGGAAATGCAAATCAAAACAACCCTGAGATTTCACCTTACACCATCAGAATGGCCAAGATCAAAACCTCAAGTGACAACACATGCTGGAGAGGTTGTGGAGAAAGGGGAACCCTCCTCCATTGCTGGTGGGAATGTAAACTTGTACAATCACTCTGGAAATCAATCTGGCACTTTCTCAGACAACTAGGAATAATGCTTCCTCAAGATCCAGCCATACCAGTCCTAGGCATATATCCAAAAGAGGCTCAAGTACACAATGAAGACATTTGATCAACCATGTTTGAAGCAGCTTTATTTGTAATAGCCAGAAGGTGGAAACAACCCAGATGCCTCTGAACTGAAGAATGGATACAGAAATTGTGGCACATCTATACAATGGAGTATTACTCAGCAATGAAAAATAAGGAAATCATGAAATTTACAGGAAAATGGTGGGAACTGGAAAGGATCATCCTGAGTGAGCTGTCCCAGGAACAGAAAGACACACACAGTATATACTCACTCATATAGACATATAATATGGGATAAACCTCCTAAAATCTGGAATTTTATTTTTTTCTCTATTCCTTTTATTCTTAGATTTAGTCTTTTCATGGCGTCCTTGATTTCTCAGATGTTTTGTGTTTGGAACTTTTCAGATTTTATTTTTACTTTGAGAGATATATCAATTTCTGCAGCTGTATCTTCAGCACTTGAGATTCTGTCTTCCATCTCTTGTATTCTGTTTTTGATGCTTACCGTCATGGTTCCTGATCTTTTCTCTAAGTTCTCCAGCTCCAGAGTTTTCTCTGTGTTTTCTTTATTGATTGCAATTGTATTTTCATGTCTTGCACCATTTCTTTCATCTGTTTAAATGTGGATTGCTGTCTTTCCATGATGGCATCTATTTTTTTTCATTCATTTCCTCTTCATGTAACTCTATTTCTGGTGCTATTTGTCAGTATTTCTTTAAGAGCTTTGTTCCTTTTCTCTTTATGTGCCTCTATTTGTGTGGCTGTATTTGCCTGTATTTCTTTGACATTTTTGTTTTTTATGTGCCTCTAATAACTCAATAAGCATAGTTTTAAACAATTTACCTGTGTTTCCGATGAATTAAAATGTACATCGAAAATTTTAAATAAAGAAAAGTAAAAGCAAGGTGAAGGCAGCATAGGAGGAAGGAGAAGGAGGGTAAGGGAAGAGCAAAGAAGGGAGGAGAGGGTTCTGGAAGAGAGAAGAAGGGATGGAAGGCAGGTGAAGGGAGAAGAATGGGGGAATCAACCTGACGTGGTAGAAGTTTATCTCTAGGTATTTTCACAAGGGGGGAAAGAGAAATAACCTGACCTCAGGAGGAGTAACCAAATAAATTAAACCTTACAAGAGTATGACAAATGTTGCTGTTCCTTCATCATCTTTCAAAGCAAGTGTAACTTTCCTGGAGCCAAAATAATAGAACATAGTTACTTGCACCAGTCAGAAAGGAATGATATTGGGACTGTCAGTCTAAGCAAGTTCATCTTTCCTGTCACATCTAAGGATATGAATAGCAGTGTTGAGCAGCAGTATTACACAGTAGAGGTATGAACTTGAATCTGCACACATGTCTCTAAATCTTAACCCTGCTTTGTAATATTGGTACCTTGCATACATTCCTTAACTTGCCTCTGCTTTGGGTTGCAAAATAACCTGAACTGACAGCAGGATTAGAGAAAACATAAATGTAGCACCTGGCACATAGTAGGTAGTGACTTGCATTAAGTTCTATCACGGATCAATCTTTGAGTCATTGACTATTGTTTATTTTACATCCCACAGATTAGGGGAGGGTTCCCTGGATACCGCCTGTGTACTGCCTGTTACACAATGGTACCCTAGAGCTCAGAACAGGCTAATACCCTTTGTAACATGTCCTTCCTGTCCACAGATTCAACCCAGCTGTGGAAGATCTATACTAAGGAAGGGGAAATCAGCCTTTGTATAAAGTCGTCATCTGCTTTTTTCCAGACACCATGACTCAATTTCCTAACAATTTGTATGTATATGTAAAATGCAAGGAGAAGCAACTACTTGCTTTTAGTTTATTCTCTTTGAATCTCACCTACCATAGCAGTGGCCTGTGAAGCTGTAAAAAAAACAAAAATTGAATGACCTAATTCAGACCTAGTACTTCAAGTAGAAAACATGTATAGACCTATCTATCTTATATACACATACAGAGCCCTACAGCAATTTCAGAGATTTTGAAACATGTCCTTGTGGAAATGAATCTAAGGCCCAACATCATCACATTACATAACTTGAGGTTAAAGAAACAAAGCCCTGTGAATGGGTGTGCCCACATATGCAAGCCAGAAAGACACATAGAACATACCCAGAGCCCTGCCCTACCCTTACTAAGCAGAAAAGTGAAACCAGAAATAATCTGTTTTCCGTGAGGCAAGAATGTTCTCTGAAGGTGGTCATATCTGAGAAGAAAAGAGAAGCTTAAGATCTGTGAGCTGGCCTCCATGTGTAAGAGAACAAGCTGAGTGGTTGGGACGATGTTAAGCCTGTTTTTGGAGTAGTTTGCATTGTTTGGAACTGAGCATGACAATGTAGTGATTCTCCACTCATGGATGAAGAAACTGAAGCTCAGAAAAATGAAATCAAACTACTGGTGAGAGGCAGGGGCTCACCACTGAGATCTGTGGGATGGGGTGGAGGTTCACATTCCAACTCAGATCTTTCTGACTGTGGGAGAGGGGGAAAAACAGCCAGGGTTTCCCTTCCTGTTACTTGGCCGTATCCCAGGGACCTAGTGTGAAATTAGGGTCAGGTTACTATCCATAGTCACTTGATAGGAGTTCACAGCCCAACAGGAATGAATTCCCTTCTCTTGTGTTTTAGGGTCAGAAACAGAGATGTACCATTTCTTATGTGTGTGTGTGGGGGGGGACAAAAAGGAAAGGGGGGAGAAGATAGAGAGATACTATGCATCTGACACAAAAAGAAAAGCAGGAGATCATCATATTGAGGTTGTTTTCATCTTTCCATAGGCTTCTTAGTAAGAAGGGAACCTAAACTCAAAATGGAAAGGTCTCTTTTTACGCCAATTGGGATCATATAAACAATTAAAAAATACATTTTAAAAATACAAAGTTCTTGGCTGTGCTATCCAGACACTGTATTTTTTTTCTTGTTGATTATCTTTTAATCTATGTGTGTGCATGTAAGTGTATAGGTATTCGTGTGTGTGTGTGTGTGTGTGTGCGTGTGTGTGAACATGTGTGTGAGAGTGCAAGTAATATGTATGTGGAGACAAAAGATCCAACATCAGGGATTGTTCTTGCTTCTTCTGACAGGGTTTTTCATAAACCAGAGCTCACTTATTAATTAGACTGGCTAGCTAGCAAGCCCCAGGGATTCTTCTGTCCCTGCCTCACTGCTGCTAGAATTGCAAGAACATACTACTAGACCTGGATTTTTTTTTTTCATCTGATGAGGGTCAATCTCACATTCTCTTGGTTGCACAGAAAACACTTTACCAACTGTGTTACCACCCTGTCCTTTCTCTTTTAATGTTGAGAAAGTAATGACTGTAAACGAATGTTCAGTTAATTCCCCTTGACTCCCAATTTGTTTTGATCAATATAGTCTACCTCAAGAACCCACATTCCAAAGTAATTCTTTTCTTCTTGAATTTACGCATTCATTTATTTTCTTGCATAGAACATGATTATATGACTTATGTTACAGTCATCGTGGCTATTATAGAGACAATTAAGATGTAGAACTTGTTCTTATAAAACTCAGGTCGGCAATGAGAGTAGCAAGACCTGAGCAAAAACTTGGATAGAGGTACAGAAGACACGCTGGTAGGGCACAGAAAATGGAAGGCTCCAGAAGCAACAATCCAGTCATTCTACAAACTGGAGGCTGTGCTAGAGTCAAATACAAGAAGGTGCAGTTGCTGAAGACAAAGCAGGAGAGAACCAGGGTAATACAATGCCTCAAGTAGGAGCCCGCCAAGCATCGAGGCACGGAAAGAACGCTAGGCTTTTGGACAAGCACAAATAATAAAACATATGTTAAATATAGAACTTGAAGGGGAGAGAGAAAAAATGAAGTTTGAGATTGAAATGTTAAACAATCAATAACTGTGCTGTAAAGAATATATTTAAGTCCTTACAAGACCATTAAGTGCTTTCAGTGGAAGGTCTTTTAGCTCAGATCCTAGAGATATAGCCATACAAAGTCATTTTACAAGTGACATATCTAATCTTCTAAACTGGTTGGAAACTTTAGAATGAATCAAAAGACTTAATTACATTACATTCTGATAAAGCCATGTTAAGTCACCCTTACGAATCTTAGGTAAGTTTTCATGATTCTGAAGGGAATGTAATCCCATTTTTTGATCAATTAGAAAACGTTGAATCATGTTATAATATTTGTCTATATACTTAGATTAAGTACTTCCAAAGCTCAATGTTCCTTTTATATTGACTGTTCATCTACCTACTTAAATTTCTTTGCATTTTATACCCATGCTTCAACTCAGTTTCTCCTTTTTCTCATGTGACTGTTTCTTCCTCTAAGAACATGTGCCTATAGCTCATCAAGTCACCATGTAAGAAGTTTTGTCCCTTTACTTTTTGTGGGGGCCATGTGGAGGGACAGTGAAAAATACCTGGAAATCCCAGGAGTCCTAAGCCTTAGCCTTTTGAGTCTTATCAGACCAGTCACCCAACTATAAATTACTATTATATGACCATAGCCTCAGCTGCCATCTGACTGTAACCTCCTAAGAAATCCCAATATCTAGGTAGCTCATCTAGACTGCTACCAATTCTTGACCTTAAAAACAGTCTGGTAGGTAATAGATAAAACAGTTAGTTTAACACCACGATTGATTGATTGGCAGATATCAGTGGCACAGATTACGAATGGTATTTTGAGTGGGAAAGAAGAATCATGTAGAGTGTTGCTTCCTTTATGGCCTTCCTCTCTGTGCCTTTAGCTTGGCTGCTTTCCCTCAGTGCATGTGTCTAAACTTGCAAGTTATGCTTGAAGGTTAAATTTATATCCCAGCCCTTTAACAAATCTTTCTCTGGTCATTCTAATACATCTTTGTCTTTTTTTTTTATGTTAAAACAAGGAGTCTATAAACTCATAAACCTGTCTGATAAACAAAAGACTTGAGGGGTTTAAACTCCTCGGGCTTAACCAAAATTTACTGAGTCACAATCAGTAAAGGTGAGCACTAAGTGCTGTTGGCCTCATGTCAATTATTGGGCTGGTTTGGATCTGTTTTTGGAAATAGTTTGCCTAAGTTGCGAATTGAACCTAAGATTACTCATAGCATTGTAACACTCTCATTGCAATGAATCTTTGAAGAGTAGAACCCTTCCCTTTCATTCACACACTTAATGAAGATTTATTGGCCACTGGTAGTCACAAGGCATTGTGCTAGGTGCAGGCAATGCAGAAATGAGCAAGCATGAGGAACTATCTCAAAGAGATCTCAGGCCCTTGCTGTAGGGCAGAAGACTGGACAGTGACTTAGGAGGCAGCTGGAGATGGGAAGTTGCATGTTCAGTTGGTGTAAAAAAGCCCTGAAGCTTTTATGCATACATCCAACTAACTAAACATATGGGACCTGGATGAGAAGGCTGCCTGTCATCTCTCCTTTCTTTATTCACTCCTGTCCAGAATCTTCACCTTTTCAAGACTTTTCTATCATAGTTCACTATGTCCTAAACAACATTCTCTCAACTGTGAAGTAAGGTCATTGGATCGGCTCCTTTATGCAGTACAGCTCTCCGAGTGTCCTACTTCCTCACCCAACTCTTTTTCTCACTGTGCTGTAGAACTTACCTTTCTATACCACAAAAAGCCCTTCTATGAACCCAAGGATTCTTCTTTATGCTTTTTATCTTTATTCTATTTGGTTGATCCTTGAAAAGACCACTTTTGCCATTATCCTGTAGAAACAAGGTTTTCATTTATCTTTAGACCACCTCTTCTAGCTTTCAGGCCATATTTCATACTATACCTTATCAATCGGTGTTGGCCTTTGCATTTTCTTTGACATTGCTTCACTCTTATTCATTCTGAAAACACTCATCTGCATTTTTGCTAAATATCTGAATAGTCTTCCTCAAAACATGTTTATAAAGTTTGTATTTCTTTATATGCTTCAAGGAATTACAATTACAAGAGCCAAGCATGGTGGCACATGCCCTTAACCCCAGCACTCCAGAAGAAAAAGCAGAGGTAGCTGTATCTCTAACTTTGAGGCCAGTCAGGTCTACAGTGGGAGTTCCAGGACAGCCAAGAAACACAGAGAAACCCTTTCTCAAAAAAATCCCAAAGGTATTATTATTATTATTGCTTTCAATCTTTAGACAAGTATCTTTCTCTGTAATCCAAACTGACCCTCAATTTAGCCATCTTTTTGTCTCAGCCAACCATAATATTAATTTTCATATTCAAAATTTAATTGCCAGACAGTAGCTACATGCTAGGTATAAAATGAAAAATCTTCAAATGTGTGTACCTATGCACAATTGTAATGCAACAGTTCTTCCTTCAGTGATACCAGCACACGTGAGAAACTCATTTTACTAGGCTTTTAGAAGCCTATATCTTCTTTTTACAATATACCTGGAATTGGAATACCAATTCCAAGAAGCTCCAGTCACTTGTAGTGACAAGCTTTCTTTCAAATATTTACAGATCCCTGTTTTCCAATCGAACCAAATGAGAAAACAACAACAAAACATGGGTAGGTGTTGTATAAGTTTCTGGAATAGATACATATTTTTCTAAAAGAAGATCTCCTGACTTTGAAATTTCATTTCTTCTCAACAACATGTTATGGTAGTCACAGTCCCTAAATTACTTTTGGTCTCCATATACCTAATATGCAAGAAGCTAGGGGATGACAGAAAGAGGAAGGGGCCAAGAAAGTCTATGGTGGAAATGCCTCCCAGCTGAAGGCACAGAAAATGATATATCTCTTTCAGAATTGAGATTCCGTGCAGGTTTTGACAATAGTTCAAAGCGGTCATGCTTCTTTCATTCCTAGGTGCGTCATCAGAGGAAGGTTTCAGTTATTCCCATCGAAACCAGAAACACTTCAGATTTATGTGATCCACACCCTTGGAGTCCAGGCATTACCTTTTTCTGCTGTAGGCACTGTGAAGCTTAGCATCCCCCTTTCAAAAAGGAAGAGTTTCCTGTCAAACAAATGGAGCCAAATACAGCTGGAGCAGGGCCAAGGTATTATGAGAGCTCACGTGGTGGCTCAAGGGAGGCTTAGGTAAGCATAGGTTTCTGCCTTTTAGGTTGATTCTCTCCTTCCCTCGCATTCCTCTTCATCAGCTGTGCCAGCCGCAGTGGCGGGGCAGATGAAGAGGTACATTTGCAAGGGATTCAGCCAAAGACTCTTCCTTTGCCTGATTTCCCACACTCAGAGACTGGCATGACTCAGATTTTCAAGCACCCTAGGCATCCAGAAGATGATGGGAGATTTCCCATTAATATCAAGTTGATGAGTTTTCAAAGCACTTAACTATTGTTAACTAATTAAACTACATATAAACAGTCACCTGCTGTGGCAAATGACCAAGTGGAAGCTAAGGTCACCAGCAGGATTTGGATTCATTTAGTAAGACTCAGTGTGGAGGCTGAAGTTTCACTTTTCCTTCAGGCAAAAAGGAGACAATAGTAAAAAAAGAAACCAACTTTACTACAGAAGCAATTCCTAAAGAGGGTATGTGACTCTCTGAGGTGCCTTAAAAGGTCTGTTTCATGTGGACAGGCACAGGGGCTTAAGCATTCTGACACACACTCTCTAAGTCTCTACTTAAGAGAGTTTGGACTGGCTGCAATGTCCTCTTCTGTGGCCTAGCAAGGCAGCCAGTCCTGATGAAACCTGATAGGCTGGGGTCAGATGGAAGGGAAGGAGGTCCTCCCCTATCAGTGGACTTGGAAAGGGGAAGGGAGGAGATGAAGGAGGGAGGGTGGGATTGGGAGGGAATGAGGGAGGGGGCTGGGATACAAAGTAAATAACCTGTGATTAATATAAAAAATTAAAAAAGAAGCATTCAAAAAAAAAAAAAAAACAGAAAGAAAGAGAGTTCATTTACATGGACTCCTGAAGGTGCACAAAAAGAGAAACATGGCCAAATACTCTCCCTAAAATGCTTTTAATTTTTGCTTACTGCAGTGAGAAGCTGCCTTCTTTATATAAGCTTGAAACTCTACAGTTAAGATAAAAAAAATGTAGCTAGTTTTTTAGCATATCTCCTGTATTCTTTGTGGGTAAGAGTGACAAACCTCTAAGCTTACAGTATATTTGCAAACTAAATTTTGCTTGTTTCAGTGGGAACCTAAACCTGGTTGTTTAAACATGGGGACAAAACAGATTCTCAACCAAAGTTGTGCTTATAAAATCATCCCTGTCATGTCTAAGCTGCCTCTGCCACACAGAATGCCCCTCACAGTCAGGGCAAGAGAGGTGAACGTGCATATTTCTCTCAATTGGCAGAAGTTCACGCTGCCTGAGAACACTTCACATTCAAAATATATTTGGATAATGAATAATTGTCAGAGGGAGGCAGTTTTATCAAAATTCAAGCAGTGACAGGCAGGGAAAGGAGAAGATGGAAGAGCTAAGCAGCAACAGTATTCTCTCACTAAGACTCCAGAGCAAAGGACTAGAAGCTGGAGTCAGGAGCAAGGCATCCTCTTGGTCCTTTTCCCACGGGAATACAAGCAACGGAGCAAGGTGGCATTGAGAAGCATAAACAGGACTTATTGCACAGTACCCGGTGAACCATGCACTGGTTCTGGTGGAAAGGCCGGAGTTGGCAGTCAAGCTCAGGTTCCCATTCTCATGGCATCCCGTCATGTTTACCTCTTAAATAAGGGAAACAGCTCTGGTGCCAAACCAGGAAGGCCATCTCAGAACACGCTCAGGGCAACGGCTCTGGGGGAGGGCCTGGGCTGAACCTCTACTTCTAGTCCTATGTAGTGCTTTTGTATAGGAAAATAAAAGGCCTTCATTTCATATGCACTGGGTTTCTCATTTGCAAACTGCAGTTGTGAAACCTACTAAATTTCTGAGGTTGTGATAAGAACCATGGGCAATTATAGAATTGTGCACTTAGCTCATACCTTGGCAAATGTTGGCTTAATTCAGTTTTTTCCTGGTCCTCAGTTGTTACCTAGATTAAGAGAGAAAAAAAATGAAACATAGCATTAGCCTGTGTTAAACACTTAACAACATATTCAAATAGCATGAAAATCAAATAAATCCTTATTTCTTCCTTCCAACCATCCCAAGAACTGATTAAATTCAACTTCAAGGTGATTAAATTTTGCTAATTTTCACAATGGGCACTGCTAGAATATTTTCTTCTACTTTGAAAATGTTGGTCCTTTATAAAGGAGAAGTGGGGGGCTGGAGAGTAAGCTCAACAACTGAGAGTGCTCTCTGTTCTTGCAGAGGACCTGTTCGGTTCCCAGTACCCATATCAGGCTACTTAAAACTGTCCGTATCTCCAGTAGATCTGACGCCCCCTCTGTGAGCACTGCATGCAAGTCATTTATATAAATTCACTCAAGTACATGCACAGACATGTAAATAAGAGTAAATAAATATTTTAAAATAAATTACAGTGGGGTATAGCTTATTGTGATCTTATTGGAGAATTTATAATTAAATGAAATATTGTTTTATAATCCCCTAAAATTGTACTTTTATCCATGATGTTTCAAAAGCAATGGCCATTGCTTTGATCCTCCTATACTTAGCCTCAAAGAATATTCAACTCAAATCAACTATTGTAAAGGAAAAAAAGAGTCCAGAGTTTAAATCAAATGTCTGATGTCTTTGAAACCTTAAAGAAGTCTCTTGACTATTCTGACTCCAGCTTCCTACTTTCAGAAATAAGAATGAAAACAGTAATGTTTAACAAAAACCTTTAGGTTCCAGCCACTTCCACTTCCTGGTAACCACCATTCTGGTTTGGGGCCTATGAGTTTAATGGTCTGGTTTAAATCACTTTGTAATATGTTCTACGTGGTCAGTCATGCTGTCAAAGTGGTGAGATTTAAAAGGAAGAGCAGTATCCAATATACATGTTTAGATTTTCCTTATCCAGTGGTGATGGCCACTCCGGCTGATTTCATATCATGGCTGTAAATAATGCTGTAATTGACACAGAACATCCAAGCCTCGCATTCTGAACATGAATATGGCTTTTCTTTGGGGATGAAACCTTAATGAGGCTGGAGAATGTTTTCAAATACCTATGTTCCCAATTCCACTCTTGCCTGCCGTACAGTGCTGTCTTAAGATGTGAATCTGTTCCCAGGCTACCACCTATCTCATTATGAATCCCTAGACCCTCTGAGTCAAAATTCCTGGAACTGTGGTCAAGAATCTCTTTTAACAATATTCTTCCAGGTGATATTGTTTTTCAGGGCAAAACTTGAGGAAAAAAAATAAATAATGTGATGCATAAAAATAAATTTGATAACCATATTATATTCATAAAAAATATAAAATATACTTTATTCTTCTACTGCTTTCTTCATCCTCAGAGTATTGCTTTTCTCTCCACCTCATCACCAGTGCTGCTCTATCTAACTCCTGTATCTGCATGATTCTCTTAGCCATCTTACCTTTCTCACAAAACTAAATATTTCCCATGTACAGAGGGCGTCTTCCAGTCTTCAGGCTTCTCTTAGCAACAAGTTCAAATAATACTTAAAAGTATAAATGAACCAATCACAGAGAGTGTTAAATGTATGATTTGTTTTATTTGTTTTACAGACCAGGTCTTATTTCATCTACATATTTAAGACCTCCCAAGAGGTCTGAAATATTTTCTTGCAAGGGTAAGATTGTGCACCTTTGCTTTCTGAACGAGGAAGAGGCAGAAAATCTATTCTTTATCCCAAATCTCTGCTGATACTGAAATTGAGTTGGGAAAATTTTTGTGCTTCTGCAGCACATGTGTGAAAGAGGGTAAATGAGAATCAGGACAGAAATTTAAATGACTTGACCCCCAACCCTTTGCAGATCCCAGGAATTTGGATTTAGAAGGAATGTGGCATGAAATCTCCCAGGTACAACAGTCTAGACAAAGCCATGTAGCCAACCTCTACTAGTGTGTCTTTTACTTAAACTGAAGAACATTTACAAAATGCCTGGAGCAGAGAAAGTACTTAGTAAATATCAAATCTCTTTTTCCATCTTCTTTTGGACTTATTCTTGCAAGAATTTTTAGCAAAATGTACTTGGCTGACCTCATTAGGATTATCTAGGTTGGGGAGGGGGGAGAACACGCCTGCCCTTTGATGTGAATTCTGTTGACATCTGGGAGCACAGGGTTGTTCAAGCTGAAAGCGAGGAGTGGATTCTGTTGAGTCTTTTCCAGATGTGCATCTTACACAACCTGAATCAGAATTCTGGCTGTGGTTAAACATGCATCCTTCCCACCCAAACTATTCATATATTCCTAAGGGTAGGACCTAGGACTCTATGCTTTTAGTTGGCAGCTCAAGTGGACTCTATATTCTCATGTTTGAAAATTTTATGCATTAGATGTCAGCTTTAACTAAAGAGAGTATGGAAACCCTTTAAAGATATGGAAACTCAAGTCTATTTCTGAAAACTTAAATAAGAATATCAAAGGTAGGAGGAACAGATGAAGATTAGGATAGAGGGGAAGCAAGAGGGGACTACTTAACAATAATACATCTTTTTTCTTCAATCTGTCCATCACATATTGACTGTTAAGGGAAGAAGGAAAATTAAAATAAGAAATTGTGAAGATTTATGATTGAATTTCTTTTTTTAACAAAGTGCATATAACACGAACTTTAAAATAATAACTTCTCTCTCTATGTTGGGTTCATGGAAAATGAAGTCAGAGTGAACTAAATGTTACATTTCTTTTTTAAGGTCCCATGTAATAAGACAATGTTTTCATATGACCAATGCACACTGGTGTTCTGAGGAGCCCCAGCTAGGCATTAAACAGTCTGAAATTCTAATTACTATACTAATATTTTGTCAACTGTCAAATGCTTGGAAATAATTTAATATCGTCCCATCTTAGTGAACCACATTTATTGATATTCATGAGCTGAGCTTCTCCAACACTGTCTAGACTGAATGTCAATAGGGTCTGTCAAGGGAGATGCTTTTCACAGAGGAAGGCTATTAATAATGGAACTGAAAAATTATTTTTAATTTGGTTTAATAAAGGATTAGCTAGAACAAAACCACTGTGGCCTCTCCGTGATCTGATGCATCAAGAAATATAATGTGGATCAACCATATTGAATACCAACAATGAGATGTGATTGACTTAAGCTATTTCCCTCTTAGCTGACATTATTTTCATAATTCTGCTGGTGCAAATCTGATCTTCTATGTTATACCAGAGTTACTGCCTGTGTCCTCCGTAAATCGGGCAGGGGATCCTTAGAGACAGCTTTCCCGTTTCTGGGAACCTAAACTGTAGAAAAATTTACAAAATAAATTTTAAAGAATGCCATTAAAATTCCTCTATAAAAATCTTTAAAAAAAGAAAAGAAAAGAAAAAGGCTCTTGTTCTTAAGTACATTTAGAGAGCTGTTGGTTGCCACTGACATGTGAATGTCACTTATTCCACCTTTATGCAAATCTTGCCATGCTGGTAATAGCTGTTGCAGCTAGGTATGAGTTTTAAACTGCCTTTCTCCCTTGCCAGCTTGCATAGTACTTTCTGTAACCATGGAAGCTAGACCAAGGGAAAGATGTTGTCAAATCAGAATCTGATTAAATGATCTGAGTCCTCCTTTGCCATAGTGTGCGGTGTCTGCAACAATAGGGAACCACCTTCAACACCTGATAGGCAAACAGGGCTACAATGATTATTTACATTGCTCTGGGAGTTACCAGCCCTTCAGAAAAAGGGTTTCTCATGCTTGGTATTGGGTTGTTGTTAGTATATGATTCTGGTCTGCCCAATTTCCTGGCTTAATTTCCATATATGTACATATATGCATATACATATATGTGTTTGTGTAATATACATATGTATGCACTTATATATAGTGTATAGCTTCATGTAAATCTAAAATAATGTGATTCGTTCAGGCTTTATCAAGAGAAGTGGTGGTGGTGGTGGTTTTGTTTTGTTGTTTGCCTCTAATCTCTCTTCTTGCTGTATTGTCTTTAAAGACCACTCAACTGGAAGGAAATCGCTGGTACCAAAAACCTAGTCAGATGCCTAAGATAATGAGGTCATGGGTTTTGGAAAATAATTTACTACTGACTCTTTGCTATGCCAACATGATTTTTTATTTTAAATCTTATCCTTGTACTCACAGATAGTGTAGCTACCACCTTTCATCAAAGAAGCCTGGCTTCACAGTAAGTGAAGACCATTAGAGAGAAAGTGAACCACAAGTGAACATATGCAGAGATCAGCAGTTGCTGTTTCCATGGCCCAGGGAGCATGTCGGAAGAGAGAAAATATTAAGAGAGCTAGAGTACCAGGAAGTCTGATAAAGAATGACAAACAACTAATCATAAGTTGTGAGAAGGAAAATTAGCCTCTCACAAAGATGGGCAGAGTAGGCAGACCTGAAACCATATATATGCAAACAACAAAAATGGACTCAGGAAACCATAGGTGTATGTATGCATACATACATACATACACACATACATACATATATACATATAATTTTAATAAAGAGAGGCTGCCAACTTGAAAAGTGGCTCATAGGAGAAGGTGGAGAGAGAGCAGCTGGAAGGGCCTGCATGAAGAAAAAGGAGGAAGGAAGGTGATGTGATTTTATGTCAATAAAAATATTTTTTAAAAAATTCTATAGAAATACCCATTTAAAAGGCTCTGGTGACTTGAAGTTTTTCTCAAACAGGTCTTTCACTTGCTTGGTTAGTGTCACCCCAAGGTACTTTATGTTATCAGTGGCTATTGTGAAGGCTGTTGTTTCCCTAATTTCTTTCTCGGCCCTTTTGTCTTTGGTATAGAGGAGGGCTTCTGATTTTTTGCGTTGATTTTGTATCCTGCCACTTTGCTGAAGGTGTTTATCAGCTGAAGGAGTTCTCTGGTTGAATTTTTGGGGTCCCTCATGTATACTATCATATCATCTGCAAATAGTGACACTTTGACCTCTTCCTTTCCGATTTGTATCCCCTTGATCTCCTTTAGTTGTCTTATTGCTGTGGCTAGGACTTCAAGAACTATGTTGAAGAGGTATGGAGAGAGTGGACAGCCTTGTCTTGTCCCTGATTTCAGTGGGATTGATTTAAGTTTCTCTCCATTGAGTTTGATGTTGGCTATAGGCTTGCTGTATATTGCCTTTACTATGTTTAGATATATGCCTTGTATTCCTGATCTCTCCAAGACTTTAAACATGAATGGGTGTTGGATTTTGTCAAATGCTTTTTCAGCATCTTAGGAGATGATCATGTGGTTTTTCTCCTTCAGTTTGTTTATGTGGTGGATTACATTGATAGATTTCCATATGTTGAACCACCCTTCAATGCCTGTGATGAAGCCTACTTGGTCATGGTGGATGATATCTTTGATGGAGGTCCCCCCCATCAATGGACTTGGAAAGGGGCATGGTGGAGATGGGGGAGGGAGAGTGGAATTGGGAGGGGATGAGGGAGCCGGGACACGGCTGGGATATAGAGTTAATAAAATGTAACTGATAAAAAAAACAAAATTAAATTAAAAAAAAAAAGAAATACCACGCAGCTATTTTTCTGGGTCTACTTTACCTCACTCAGGATGATCTTTTCTAGTTCCATCAACTTGGCTGCATAGTTTATGATTTTTTTGTTTAGATTTTAATAGTTGAGTAGAATTTTTTTGTGTGTAAATGTGCCACCATTTTATTATTCATTTTTTGGTTGAGGGACATCTAGGTTTTTTACCGAGAAGTTTCAACAAAATCCAGCATGGAAACAAGAGTTTTCGTAACCGAAACATTTTTGATAGGAATAATCATTTTCTGCTTCTTTGTTTCCCAATGTAATGACATTAGATGCATCAAACACACTTAAAATCAGGTTCTATTAACAGGAGGTTTTTCCAGTTTAAAAAATAGACTTCATGTTTTCTGATGTGCAAAAAAAAAAAAAAAAAAAAAAAAAAAAAAAAAAAAAAAGGCTCTGGCGATGTTTCTCAGAAAATAGTTCAAGAGAAAGAAAGGCAGGAGTAAAGAATTTAATTAATAAACTCACATTTTTGGTGTTTTGAAGCATACCTCCTTGCAGTATGGAGGTAGAAGCAGGAGGACCATGACTTCTAGGTCAGCTTGGGCTATATAATACAACCCTGTCTCCAGCAAACATTAGAAGGGTGCATGCCTAGTAAGTGGCAGGCACTGGGTTCAGTCCTCAGCTAACATGAATAAAAAATAATACAAGCCTTGCTAAGAATCTAACAGATGTACTATCCTCAGTTTTAATATGGAGGAGACACTGTTAAGCCAATACCACTCAGAAACACACTCCCTCATCACCCTTATTTTTATTGTCCATTTGATTAGGTTTCTGACCACACTTCTGAAGAGATGAAAAATTTTCATTACTTTTTTTGTTCTAGACCCCTTATTTGATGCATTTATCTAATTCTTCCTTACCCTCAATCCCTACTTCAGTTCCCTCTCACCTCTACCCAAAACTGGCACCTCACCCTGTGTCTCATTTGGTTGTGCTCTAAGAACCACAGGCCATGTCTCAGACTCAGGTGCAGCCTTTTTTTTATTATTATTATTATTATTTTTATTAATTACACTTTATTCATTTTGTATCCCCCCATAAGCCCCACCCTCCTCCCCTGCCGATCCCACCCTCCCTCCCCTTTCTGCATGCATGCCACTTACTTTGGCACTCAGGTCTGTGTTTAAGATCCAGTGATGTTTATCTCTCTATCTCTGACACATGTCTATGAACTGCATTTCACAGGTGGGAAACTGAGGCTTAGGAAATAAAGGCTACTGCTGAGGAATGCATTACAGAACTTGTGAAATGCAGGCTGATCCCCAGGGCACATTGTTCCACACACAGTTAGTGCTTTTGACCACTATAGCGTATAGCTTCCCTTTCAGAACCTGACATGTTTGCTTTTTCAACAGCCATATGATATTCAGGGACGTTATGTGACTTATCCCTGGTCATTCTGTGATGTTTGTTGTTTGCTTATTAATGGGTCATGTCAGGTTAGGAAGGGATACCTTTTTAAAATTAAATTTATTCTTCTCTCATATATTGCATCCCAACTACAGTTTCCTTCTTTCCTTTCCTCCCAGATAACCCCCACCTCTTCTCTCCCTTAGATCACTCCTCCATTTCCCTTCAGAAGAGAGCAGACCACCCATAGATATCACCCAAACATGGCATAACAAGTTACAATAAGACTAGACACAAAACCTCGTAACAAGGCTGGATGAGGCAACCCAGTAAGAGGAATAGGATCCCAAAAGCAGGAAAAAGAGTCAGAGACAGTCCCTGCTCTCACTGTTCAGAGCTTCATGAGAACATCAAGCTACATAACCTTAACATATATGCAGAAGACCTAGGTAACACCATGCAGGCTCCCTGATTGTTGGTTCAATATCTGTGAGCCCCTTTGAACTCTGGTTAGTTGATTTCTGTGGGCTGTGCTCTTGTGGTATCATTGACTGCTCTGGCTCCTACAATCCTTTTTACCTCCTCCTTTTTCATGGGATTCCCAAAGCTCTGTCTAAGGTTTGACTGTTTTGGTTTCTGCATCTCCTCCTATCAGTTGCTGGATGAAGTCTCTCTGGTGAATATTATGCTAGGCTCTGGTCTACAAGTAAATCAGAATGTCATTAGAAACCACCCTCCCCCCCCCTTTTGCCAGTTGTGTCTGGCTATTCTGGGTCTCTGGGTTGTCCTGCCTCTGGTTCCTGTCCATCCAGGTAGTATCAGGCGTGGGGTTGCTTCTCTGGCATGGGCTATAAGTTGAACCAGTCATTGCTTGGCCACTCCCATAAGTTCTGTGCCACCTTATCCCAGCACATCTTGCAAGCATGACAAAGTATAGGCTGAAGGTTTTGTGGGTGGGCTGTTGTCCCAGTCCCTCTACTGGAAGCCTTAGCTGATCACAGAAGACAGCCAGTCCAGGCTCCATATCCCCCACTACTATCAGTCTTTGCTAGGGTCACCCTTGCAGATTCCAGGGAGTTTCTATTGCAATCAGTTTCTACCTTGATCTTGAAATGACTCCAGATTCCTGTCATTTCTTCCAGTACTCTCTTCCTTCACCTCCCGATCCCTCTCACTCCCATCCTCACCAACAAAATCTATTCTATTTCCCCTTCACAGGGATATCCATTTTTTTCTCCAAGCCCCTGCCCTTGTTACTTAGTATCTGGTCAGTAGATTGTAGCATCATCATCACTTACATTATAGCTAATATTCACTTATAAGTGAGTATATACTATGTTTGTCTTTCTGGTAATAGGCTATCTCATTCAGGATGATTTTTTTCTAGTTCCATTCATTTATCTGTAGATATTATGATTTTATTTTTTTTAACAGCTGAATAACACAACATTGTATAAATATACCACATTTTCTGTATCCATTCCTTGGTGGAGGGACATCTATGTTGTTTCCAGTTTTGGGTTATTATGAATAAAGCTGCTATGAACATAGCTGAGCAAGTGTATGGTTGAGCATCCTTTGGGTATATGCCTAGGAGTGTTATCGCTCTTAAGGTAGATTGATTCCCAGTTTTCTAAGAAACCACCGTATTTATTTCCAAAGTGTCTGTACGCATTTGCATGGGGATGTCTTCTTTAATAAGCAGAAAAATGTGGAGACCAGAAGTCTTATGGAAGGACCTTTTGTGTTGTATCTCGTCTAGTCTCTCCATAAGCAATGCTCTGGAAGATGGTCTCATCTGAACCTTGAGCATCTAGGAAAGATGTGTGGACATCTCTTCCTCTCAGAGTAGACTTCTGCCAAAGTCTCATGACAGAATGAGGACAGCACCATACTGTTCCTTTTCCAAGGCTGACATGATGCAATAGGTCTGCTGTCAGGAGGCTTTCCTTTCTCCAGTTGTCCTTGGCCATAGCTGTGCCTCTTGAGGTTATGTAAAACTCCTTGTATTCTTTGGCAGGTGGCCCTGGGAACTTGAATGCCTGATTCTTGGGTTAAACATTCAAGCAGAGTGAAATGTAGAACTGATTCTCCTGAAGAACTCCCTGATTTTTCAGAGCTCTATACTTGAAATATAGTCCTGTGGATAATGCCTTTAAAACCTCCATTAAATAAAAGCTACAGAAAATGTTTGTGTATTTTTTTAAAAACAATTTATTTCATATGCTTGCATCAAGCAACCATTTTGAACAAGGAATATTTTGACATCGAACAAAGTTAGGAGGAAGAAAAGACCCTGAAATTTTACAAGTATCAAATGGAGTTTTCATATTCTAACTTAAACACAAGGCACCATCTCAGTTTTAAGAAGTGAAATAAACTTTTGATCACAATGAAGTACAAATATCAGGCTCACTTCTCCCCAGTGTGACCTTGGCAATTCACTTAACCTCAGCTTATTTCTTCAAGCATGAACTGAAGACATTGGCATGCATTTCAAAATAGCCTTATGAAGTAATATGAGAAAAATCCATATGATGTGCTTTGTTCATTAGGAGCTAGTTGCTGAACGGTGCGTCATCACCAGAAAGAATAAACTGGCAGGTTTTCATTACCTCAGCTATTTTAAAGATCTTTTTAGTTGAAGTAAAATTATACACATTCTTTTTTCTTCACTCACCCCTTCAGTTCATTTGGTAGAGGGCAACTTAGCTGGGCCTTGAAGTATTTGGAAGGTCATTCTGTGCGTGAATTTGTTTTGGCATTTATTTCTGCCTCCTTTATTTTATCTGCTGCCAAGGGGGCATTTTGATTGGCGTGGGAGCCAAGTGAAACCAAGTGCTCACTCCAAGGGACACATATGCCACAGCTCTATGAGAATCACTTTCTCTGTGTCTGATGAATCTGACTTTCTTCCCCATCGTTGTATTTCTGGGAGGTCTGCGCCATTTCTCTGGCCCTGTCGGTTTCACTCCTTGTCTACTTCTTTCACCAACACCACAGGCCCTATCAGCTCAGACCCAGAAACATGATGCCAATGTCACAGAATCCATTTAGACATGGTAATGTCTGGGCTGAGGCTTACAGGCGACCATGATTAAATTTATTTTAAATCCTAAATGGAGGAAAAGCTTACTCTGCCTGTCTGGCACTTGATTTCATTACTCTTTCTTTTTCCTAGTAATGGAAATTTTGTTCACTGTCCCCTGAAAGATATCAGTCACTGAAACTCACCTGTTTCCATTAGCCAAACTTTTGATCAGTGGCTCCAGAATGAATCATGTGAAAACTTCTACTGAATTAAGCTGAGGTTCTTTCATGTAGCCTGGGGATACAATGCATTATTCAGTATGTTCCGTACCCTCCAATGCCTGAAGAATTTTGGGGAAAGCAATGGCTATGCTTCATGAGAGATTCAGAGAGGAAACATATCTGGCAGTTTGCACTGAAGGGCCCTGGGGAAGTAAATGTGTAGCAAATAGCAGGACAAGTCAGAAAGAGGGGACCGCAATCTGAAATCTCAGTGCTGAAGCACCACCTCTTGCACACATGGTCCTCTAGTTGCAAACCTCATACCTGCGGAGAGCTTGCTGCAGATGTACCACTGCCCACGTTTCCAACGTGATGCTGAGTTGTGTTCTCGCAGTTCAGAGGTGATGGGCCTAGAGATTCTGCACCCCTCCTACAATGGTCATATATGAGGTTTCTTTATAAAAATGTATGCAGTCTGATTTTAAATGAAATGAAAAATGAAGATTATCCATATGATAGAGCTTGTGCATGTAGGCATTTTAAAACATTGTTTTTAACCAGTGCATTCAGATATGGTTCATATCTTATGTGGCCTCCCTCTTTTTAGTGTATCCACCTGTGGAGTGCACTGGGCTCACGAGTTGAACAATCATCATCACAATAAATTGTACAACACTTTCATAACAAACAGGCCCCTATGACAGCTCAGTATCCAAGTTTCCCTAGTAAGGGGAACAGTCTCTGACATGAGCTCAATGACTGCCTCTTTGACCTCCCCCTGAGGGAGGAGCAGGCTTGCTAGACCACAGAGGAGGACATTGCAGCCAGTCCTGATGACACCTGATAAGCTAGGTTCGAATGGAAGGGAGGAGGACCTCCCCTATCAGTGGACACAGAGAGGGTCAGGGAGGAGATGAAGAAGGGAGGGTAGGATTGGGAGGGAATGAGGGAGGGGGCTACAGCTGGGATACAAAGTAAACAAACTGTAATTAATATAAAAAATAAAAATTTAATTAAAAAATAAAAATGCTGTAATTTACAACAGTCCTGCTAACTCCCTTCTAACTTCGCATTTCACCTCCTCTCTTCCTCCTATTGGTCCCAGTCACTTACACACTTTAAAAAAAATCTATATATTTATATATATTTGCCTATTCTGTATTTCTCTCCACTCCAAATGGGTTTATATCTAACTATTGGTAATCACGAGCATCATTTTCCAGATATTTATGCCTTCTTTCTTTCCTAAGCTCTCCTGGCTTCTTAGAGCTGGTGAGGACAGGCGGAACTTTGCCAGTGCAATAGGAAGAGTGGTGTCTGGCAGCATTTGAGAAACCAGATACCCGTGTAAGGGATGAGCAACAAGCTCTCATTAACCCACACGAGAAATTCAGAGTCTCCAGGAAGGAAATGTCTGCTATTATTATGGAATTTCTTATTATTGAAGGAGGGTATATTCTAACTTGAATCATAAGGAGTTGCTTTCTATGTCAACTTTGGCAATGAATTACACTTACCATCATTAAGTGACAAATGTAACTAAGGGCTATTCAAAAGAGCTCATCTTACTTCCTGAGCAATACTCACTCAAAGAAACAAGGATTGACCTTGTTTCCAGAGATGTATCCATACCATATTTATGAATATTTCTAGTATTATCCAAAGCAGGAGAATAGCTTCCTCTAAGTCAGTTAAGCTTTCTATAAGGACACTTAGAGAGGTGCAGACGTGGGTTCCATGCAGCTTAGTAGACATGAAGGGCTGAAGCTGGGAATTAGACTCTCATGACTGAAAACAGGACAGCCACATCAGACACATATTGGCACGTTTAAGAAATGAGTTTGGGAGCTAATGGGATCTCTGTTTCTTCAAGAAACTAGACGTATAGTTAGAGAAGAAGAAGGGCTGTGGTGCACAGACTGCAATGGGGATATAGGAGGACAGATCATTAATGGCACAGGCATATTGCCTCACGATGATAATTAATTCAAGTCTCAAATGACAAGTAGATTCCAGGCAGATCAGAAAGAGATGACACTATGAATAGAAACTTAAGGTCCCCTCTATGTTGGAGGTTTACCCAGCTATAGAAGTTGGAAGTTAAAGGAATGGGTATGAAATAGTAAAAGTTGGGAGCATAGCAGTAAGATTGCAATCTTTGTATTTAGCAGTGGTATACATCAAAGTTGGATGAGAGCCATAATTTTTAAGAACAAAACCAAATGTATGTTTGAGAGAGGTACAGAGATTAAACCTCTCATGATCTGGATCACGTATAGTATATGCTGACATTTCCTCTATGGGAAACAATAAGAATTGGAACAGGGGAGCTATTAGGAATACAGATAAGGATGTGGATTCAACATCTATGTCTGGGTAGAATATAGCAGATTAAATGCATGTTAAATGAGAAACAGAAATGAAAAAAAAAATGTTAAGTTTTCTAGCTGGCAAGAATAAATGGATGATAGTGACATAATCCAAATATAGGACCACAGGTTGGAGAATAAAAGAAACCAAAATAAAAGTAACATATTTTGGGCTGAGTATAAAATAAATTTGAGTGTGGATTGTTAGTATAATTAATAGATGTCTTAGTAAGAGTTTCTATTGCTGTGACAAAACATCATCACCAGAAAAGCAAGTTGGAGAGGAAAGAATTTATTCAGCTTACATTTCCACATCACTATTCATCACCATAGGAAGTCAGGACAAGAACTCAAGCAGGAATTCTCAAGAGAGGAATATCGAATGGTGAAGAAACACTTAAATGTTCAACATCCTTAGTCATCAGAGAAATGCAAATCAAAACAACTCTGAGATTCCATCTTACACCAATCAGAATGGCTAAGATCAAAAACTCAAGTAACAGCATATGCTGGTGAGGATGTGGAGAAAGGGGAACCCTCTCCATTGCTAGTGGGAGTGTAAACTTTACAACCACTTTGGAAATCAATTTCTCAGAATTTGGGGAATAGCACTCTACCAGTCCTGGGCTTACATACAAAAGACGCTTCACCATTCAACAAGGACATTTGATCGCCTATGTTCATAGCAGCTTTGTTTGTAATAGCCAGAATCTGGAAACAACGTAGATATTCCTCAATAGAGGAATGGATACAGAAATTGTGGCACATTTACAAAATGGAATATTACTCAGCTATAAAAACAAAATACAAAAACAAGGAAATCATGAAATTTGCAGCAAATGGATGGAACTAGGAAAGATCATCCCCTCCCCCTGGGGAGTTTAGCCTTGCCAGACCACAGAAGAAAATGATGCAGCCAGTCCTGATGAGACCTGTAAGGTCACATAGAAGGGAGGCAGTCCTCCCCTCGGTGGACTAGGGGAGGGGCAAAGGGGTCATGAGGGAGAATGGGTGGGACTGGAAGGACACTGCAGCTGGGATATAAACTGAATAATTTTAATAAATAATTGTATCTGGTCACAGGGTTTTTTTTCTGAAACTGTTTCTCCAACCAAGGACCATGTATGGATATAACCTAGAATCTTTGCTCGACGAAGCTCATGGTAGCTCAATAATCAATTGGTTTCCCATAGTAAGGGGAACAGGGACTATCTCTGACAGGAACTCAATGGCAGGCTCTTTGACCTCCCCACGTCCCCCATGGGAGGAGCAGTCCTGCTAGGTCACAGAGGAGGACTTTGTAGCCAGTCCTGAAGATACCTGATAAAACAGGACCAGACGAAAGGGGAGGAGATCCTCCCCAATTCGTGGACTTGGAAAGGGACAGGGAGAAACTGAGGGAAGGAGGGAGGGATTGTGAGGGAATAAGGGAGCAGGATACAGCTGGGATACAGAGTTAATAAAATGTGACTAATAATAATAAACAATAAAAAATAAAGATAAATAATTGTAAATAAAATAAATAATAAATAAATAAAAAGAGAAAAAAAAACATTAAAAAAGAGATCATCCTGAATGAAGTAACCAAGAAAAAGAAAGACACACATGATATACACTCACTTATAAATGGATATTAGCCATATAATATAGGATAACCTTACTAAAATCTACAGACCTAAAGAAGCTAAATAAGTAGGACCCTGGGGTGGGGGGAGATGCTTAAATCTCATTCAGAATGGCAAACAGGATAGACACCAGAATTGGTGGAAGAATAGGAACAGGATGGGAGCCTACTATAGGAGGTCCTCTAAAAGGCTCCACCTAACAGGAGAGTTAGGGAGGGTAGGACTAGGAGGAGTTAAGGGAGGGGCCTTTAATTAGGATATATAATGAATTAAAAAAAATCTCAAGCAGGGCAGGGACCCAGAAGCAAGAGCTGATGCAGAGAGTGCTACTTACTGCCTTGCTTCACATAACTCACTCAGCCTGCTTTCTTATAGATGTCAAGACCACCAGCCCAGAGATGGCACCACCCACATAGGCTGGACCTTCCACCACTGATCACTGATTAAGAAAAGACCTTACAGATGGATCTCATGGAGGCCTTTCCTTAACTGAGGCTCCTTCCTCTCTTACTCACAAAACCAGCAAGGATAATAGATATAAAAAAATATATAAAAGTCACCTGAAATCTAGAGTCACAAGAATGAAGCTAATCCTGTGAGCTTGCTGAATAAATTTAGAACCAGATGTTACCAGTGGGATAGACATCATTTTCATGCTCCTTCTTAAACTCTTCTAGCTTTCACAATCATTCCTGTTTTATAGTGTGACCACTCATGAAGAGGATATTTTTAAATTAAATTTTTATTTTTATATTAATTAGTTTATTCACTTTGTATCCCAGCTGTAGCCCCCCTCTCTCATTCCCTCCAAATCCCACCCTCCCTCCCTCATCTTCTCACGAAGAGGATCTTATAGAAATGACTTCGAAATTTGCTAACTTACATAGCATCTCATGGCAGGAAACTTGCATTTGAGATTTAGTCAAGTTGATGTGTATTACTATAATTTATTCATTTTTCTCTGCTGTCTAAAAAGTACAATAACTGATGATATTATGATTTATGCCTGCTTCTATTGCTGTTCTTGCATTATTTGTTGGTTTTAGAGCTGTTATAAGCAGCTCTAAGTGTTGTCTCTGTCTCTTTTTTTCTCCTTTTAAATTTTTATTAATTACAGTTTATTCACTTTGTATGCCCCCTGTGGCTCCTTTCCTCCTCCCTTCCCAATCTTACTCTCCTTCCCCCTTCTCACCCATGTCCCTCCCCAAGTCCACTGATGGGGGAGGTCCTCCCCCCTTCCTTCTGATCCTAGTCTATCAGGTCTCATCAGGACTGACTGCATTGTCTTCCTTTGTGGCCTGGTAAGGCTGCTCCCCACTCAGAGGGAGGTGATCAAAGAACAGGCCAATCAGTTCATGTCAGAGACAATCCCTGTTCCCATTACTATGGAACCCACTTGGACGCTGAACTGCCATGAGCTACATCTGTGCAGGGGTTCTAGGTTATCTCCATGAATGGTTCTTGGGTGGAGTATCAGTGACAGAAAAGATCCCTGCGCCCACATTTTTTGGTTCTGTTTCTCTGCTTGTGAAGCTCCTGTCCTCTCCAGGTCTTTCTGTCTTCACTTTCATAAGATTCCCTGCACTCTGCCCAATGTTTGGCTATGAGTCTCAGCATCTGCTCTGATACCCTGCAGGGTCGAGCCTTTCAGAGGCCCTCTGTGGTAGGCTCCTGTCCTGTTCCATGTTTTCTCCCTCTTCTGATGTCCATCCTCTTTGCTGTTCTGAATAGGGATTAAGATTTTAGCCAGAGTCCTCCTTCTTCATTAGTTTCTTTAGATGTACAGATTTTAGTGTGTTTATCCTATACTATATATATATAATATCCACCTGTGAGTGAGTATATACCCTGTGTGTCTTTCTGCTTCTAGGATACCTCACTCAGGATGATCTTTTCCAGTTCCCACTATTTGCCTGCAAATTTCATGATTTCCTTGTTTTTTATTGCTGATTAATATTCCATTGTGTAGATGAAACACAATTTCTGTATCCATTCCTTAACTGAGGGGCATCTGGGTTGTTTTCTGCTTCTGGCTATTACAAATAAAGCTTCTGGCTATTCCATATAAAGCTGTCTGTCTAAAAGAATGCCTACAGATTGGGTAAGGATCTTCACCAACCCTATATCCGACAGAGGCCTAATATCCTCTAATATAAGAACTAATATAAGAACTCAAGAAGTTAAACAGCAACAAATCAGTTAATCCAATTAAAAATTGGGGTACAGAGCTGAACAGAGAATTTTCAATAGAGAAATATCGAATGGCAGAGAAACACTTAAATGTTCAACGTCCTTCGTCATCGGGGAAATGCAAATCAAAACGACCCTGAGATTTCACCTTCCACCCATCAGAATGGCTAAGATCAAAACCTCAAGGGACAACACATGCTGGAGAGGATGTGGAGAAAGGGGAACCCTCCTCCACTGCTGGTGGGAATGTAAACTGGTACAACCACTCTGGAAATCAATCTGGCGCTTTCTCCGACCATTAGTGCTTCCTCATGATCCAGCTATACCAAAAGAGGCTCAAGTATACAACAAGGACATTTGCTCAACCAAGTTTGTAGCATCTTTATTTGTAATAGCCAGAAGCTGTGTCTGTCTCTTATGTTTCACCATTTTGCCTTTAAATAACAAGACCTAGGGTTCTAAAGTTCTGGGGAGATACTTTCTGCAGAGTGCTACTGCTGGAAGTCTTTGACAAACAGCTGGTTTTTGAAGGCCACAAGCTCAGTTGAGGTGATTTCTTATGTGAAAACAGAAGAGAATCAGATCTGTGATCACAATTCTCTCAATCCTTGTTTACTTAGCTTCTTTAGGTCTATGGAGTTTAGTATGGTTATCCTGTAATATATGGCTAATATCCACTTATAAGGGAGTGTATATCATGTGTATCTTTCTGCTTCTGGATTACCTCGGTCAAGATAAGCTTTTCTGGTTCCATCTATTTATCTGCAAACTTCATGATTTCCTTGTTTTTAATAGGTGAATAGTATTCCATTATATGAATGTACCACAATTTCTTTATCCATTCCTCATTTAAGGGACACCTAGGTTTGTTCCAGATTCTGGCTATTATGAATAAGGTTGCTATGAACATAGTTGAGCAAATGTCCTTATTGTATGGTGGATCATCTTTGGGGTATAAACCTAGGAGTGGTATAGCTGGATCTTGGGGTAGTGCTATTCCCAATTTTCTGAGAATGCACCAGATTGATTTCCAAAGTGGTTGTACAAGTTTGCACTCCCACCAGCAATGGAGGAGGGTTCCCCTTTCTTCACATCCTCACCAGCATGTGTTGTCACTTGAGTTTTTGATCTTAGCTCTTCTGATGGGTATTAGAATTTCAGAGCCCCTTTAGTTTGCATTTCCCTGATGACTAGAGATGTTGACCATTTCTTTCTTTCTTTCTTTCTTTCTTTCTTTCTTTCTTTCTTTCTTT